>NC_074684.1:4567819-4867819 GCF_029448725.1 Salvelinus fontinalis
AATAACACATCCTAGATCTGAATAAATGAAATATTCTTATTAAATACTTTTTTCTTTACATAGTTGAATGTGCTGACAACAAAATCACACAAAAATTATCAATGGAAATCAAATTTATCAACCCATGGAGGTCTGGATTTGGAGTCACACTCAAAATTAAAGTGGAAAACCACACTACAGGCTGATCCAACTTTGATGTAATGTCCTTAAAACAAGTCAAAATGAGGCTCAGTAGTGTGTGTGGCCTCCATGTGCCTGTATGACCTCCCTACAACGCCTGGGCATGCTCCTGATGAGGTGGAGGATGGTCTTCTGAGGGATCTCCTCCCAGACCTGGACTAAAGCATCCGACAACTCCTGGACAGTCTGTGGTGCAATGTGGCGTTGGTGGATGGAGCGAGACATGATGTCCCAGATGTGCTCAATTGGATTCAGGTCTGGGGAACGGGCGGGCCAGTCCATAGCATCAATGCCTTCCTCTTGCAGGAACTGCTGACACACTACAGCCACATGAGGTCTAATATTGTCTTGCATTAGGAGGAACCCAGGGCCAACAGCACCAGCATATGGTCTCACAAGGGGTCTGAGGATCTCATCTCGGTACCTAATGGCAGTCAGGCTACCTCTGGCGAGCAGATGGAGGACTGTGCGGCCCCCCAAAGAAATGCCACCCCACACCATGACTGACTCACCGCCAAACCGGTCATGCTGGAGGATGTTGCAGGTAGCAGAACGTTCTCCACGGCGTCTCCAGACTCTGTCACGTCTGTCACATGTGCTCAGCGTGAACCTGCTTTCATCTGTGAAGAGCACAGGGCGCCAGTGGCAAATTTGCCAATCTTGGTGTTCTCTGGCAAATGCCAAATGTCCTGCACGGTGTTGGGCTGTAAGCAGAACCCCCACCTGTGGACGTCGGGCCCTCATGTTGTAGACTCCGTCTCATGCTACCACTAGAGTGAGAGCACCGCCAGCATTCAAAAGTGACCAAAACATCAGCCAGGAAGCATAGGAACAGAGAAGTTGTCTGTGGTCACCACCTGCAGAACCACTCCTTTATTGGGGGTGTCTTGCTAATTGCCTATAATTTCCACCTGTTGTCTATTCCATTTGCAGAACAGCATGTTACATTTTTTGTCAATCAGTGTTGCTTCCTAAGTGGACAGTTTGATTTCACAGAAGTGTGATTGACTTGGAGTTACATTGTGTTGTTTAAGTGTTCCCTTTATTTTTTTTGAGCAGTGTATATATATATATATATATATGTATATATATGTATATATATGTATATATATATATATATATATATGTATATATATATATATATGTATATATATATATATATGTATATATATATATATATATATATACATATATATACATATATATACACATATATACATATATATACACATATATACATATATATACACATATATATATATATATATATATATATATATATATATATATACATATATATACATATATATATATACATATATATATATATATATATATATACATATATATATATACATATATATATATATACATACATATATATATACATATATATATATATATACATACATATATATATATATATATATATATATATATATATACATATATAGTAACCAAAAAAGTGTTAAACAAATCAAAATATATTTATGATTTTTGTTTCTTGAACCTAGCCACTCTTTGCCTTGATGACAGCTTTGCACACTCTTGGCATTCTCCCAACCAGCTTCACCTGGAATGCTTTTCCAACAGTCTTGAAGGAGTTCCCACATGTGCTGAGCATTTGTTGTTTGCTTTTCCTTCACTCTGTGGTCCAACTCATCCCAAACCATCTCAATTGGGTTGAGGTCAGGTGATTGTGGAGGCCAGGTCATCTGATGCATCACTCCATCACTCTCCTTGTTGGTCAATAATCCTGAAGGTGTGTTGGATCGTTGTCCTGTTGAAAATCAAATGATAGTCTCTCTAAGTGCAAACCAGATGAGATGGCGTATCGCTGCAGAATGCTGTGGTAGCCATGCTGGTTAACTGTACCTTGAATTCTAAATAAATCACTGACAGTGTCACCAGCAAAGCATCCCACACCATCACACCTCCTCCTCCGTGCTTCACGGGTGGAACCACACATGTGGAGATCATCCGTTCACCTACTCTGCGTCTCACAAAGACACGGCAGATGGAACCAAAATTCTCAAATTTGGACGCATCAGACCAAAAGACAGATTTCCACCAGTCTAATGTCCATTGCTTGTGTTTCTAGGCCTAAGCAAGTCTCTTCTTTTTATTGGTGCACTTTATAGTGGTTTCTTTACAGGAATTTGACCATGAAAGCCGAATCAAGGCGATCGGTCACATATCTTTACTGACTATTTCAAGTATGCCCAATTTATCATCTTTAGCAGGTCGGTTTCTACACTTACCATTCCCAGTGTTGAAAAACATAAATCGTCTCGGTCTGTCGATGAGTCTCGTTTGCTTTTGGGGATTGGTTCTCCATGCTTACTCTCCAACATGTTTTGGTGTTGATTGTGTTGGTGATATTGGTCGATACATTTCTCAAGCCTTATGATTTGTTTTGTGTTGTTATCCAGATTGAAGGTTATCGCCCTTCAGTATGTGGAGTGAAGTGCTAACATTCAGTCAAATTTATAAATATTGAATATTCCGTTTTTATCTTGAAACATTCTTGAGGCATTCTGCACCGCTGTCTTCAGTCCGCCATTTTTTCAGATGCCTCTTGTTTTAATGGAAATCGATACCCTCTTCCGCTTCAGTGGAAATTGTTAAAAGTAGTCCTTGTTTATAGAGTTGTATGGTTGTATGGCCAGTCATTGGTTTTTGCTTGACATACATTTTAAAGTGAACAATCATTCTGTTAGAGTGGAATTGTCCATATTTTTTCAACCAGCTTTATTGGTGGGTCTCTGTGTACATTAGGTGTTATGAGAAGTCATTGTTGTGGTTCTGGATCCACTAAACAGTATATATCATAGGCATTGTAGCATAGGTTAGGTCTAATTGTTTGGAAAATAGACATACTGTAACGTCCTGACCAGAGTTCTTATGTGTTTTGCTTGTTTAGTTTTGGTCAGGACGTGAGCTGGGTGGGAATTCTATGTTGTGTGTCTAGTTCGTCTGTTTCTGTGTCCAGCCTAATATGGTTCTCAATCAGAGGCAGCTGTCAATCGTTGTCCCTGATTGAGAATCATATATAGGTGGCTTGTTTTGTGTTGGGGATTGTGGGTGGTTGTTTCCTGTCTTTGTGGGTTTTTTTCTGCACCAGCTAGGACTGTGACGGTTAGTTTGTTTTGTCATTTTGTATAGTGTCTTGTTTTGTGTTAATTAAATCATGGAAAATTACCACGCTGCACATTGGTCCTCAGATCCTTCTCACCTCTCCTCGTCTGAGGAGGAGGACGACTTAGACTGCCGTTACACATACAGTATAGACGAATAGGCAAGTCTTCTGAGAACATTTGTGACGGGACAAAGTAGCTTAAATGGACTAAGACAATAGCCAATAGCCTACACAAGCCTGACAGGCAAATTTACTTAATGTAACCAGTCCACAATGAAAGTCCCAATAGCCCTAATTGTATAATCGTGTTGTAGCCCCATAGGATTCCTTTATTTTCATCTGTAATACATGAGGTGATTTCATACGTGACTACACAACAAAGTCATTAAACTCAGAGGAAAGATTAAATATAAATCAAGCGTTTTACCTCTGTCCCTCTGTCCCTCTCCCCTCTCTCTCCACCCTCCCCAGAGAACAGGTGGCCCAGTTGAATGAGGTGGGTGCACCAATTTGGCTGTCAACTGTGTTTTCCGATTGAACCGCTGCCTTCTAAAGCCAAACTGCAGTGAATTATACATCTATGGCAGTAATTCTCTCAGAGGAGGGAGAGAGAGATGGAGTAGGAGAGAGCGAGAGAGAGAGAGGGAGAGAGAGAGAGAGAGAGAGAGAGAGAAAAAGAGATTAATGGCCAAACAGTTTGTTTTTGACACACCGATCCTTGGCTCCAGTTTCCGCCCGCTGCTTATTGGCTTTTCAGAACCCATTTATTTATTTAGTTAACAAGAGAGAGCGGGTGCGTGGCTGTCACTTTGTTGGCTCGCTCAGTGCCACAGCAGACCTGTCATCTTGTGCACCGCGGAACGCGCCTTTGAACACTGCCACGGACTACAGCAAGACAATATTGATAGGGGACAAGACTTTAATAAAAATAGAACGAGTAGGTCAATGCCACAGGGCTCATGTCAACTTCTCTTTGTTCACTAGCACAACCTGCTTAACACAAGAATGTCTGGACAACGGACACCGGAAGTAAAAGCCTACTTTAAATTCTCAACCTGTTAAAGTTTTTTTCTCAGAATACACCTGTAGGCTAGAACGGACCCAACATTTTTTGAAACATATAGTTATTTAAAGATAACTAGGTGAGAGCAAATACTTCACTCCCTCTGGACAGTGTCCACATGTTTATTTGTCTGAGCTATACAACATTTCAAAACACATTCAATTTCTAAACTGCAGCCTCCAGTCTGAACAGTCTGGATTCAGAGAGGCATTTAGCACCAGCCAAATAAAGTGATTCAATTTGATTTCAACACTGTGCTCAATTCCCAGCATAGTCTTCCTGGGTGGTCGCGACCTTTAGGTTCCCTGCCTGCCTGCGTAATAAAGAGGACTTCAGGCCGGGATGACAGGATAAGCCTTCCAAGAGGTTCATGTTACCAGATGTCATAATAACAAGAAGCTAGTGTTCCTTCCTGCTTTGTCTTGGAGGGGGTTTGGACAGGGGCCGACAGGAATTGCTGCACTGAGGTGGCACAGCTTAAACTGAATATTATCTTTGGGGAGAATCTTGTTTCGTGTTACTGTACAGGGCCAGCGAGGTAGAGTAAAGTAGGACAAGGTATGATGGTGCCACACACCCACACATAAATATCAATAAATGTATCTTGTACACACCCACACAAACTCACACTTACTACACATGTAGTACATATTCCCATATACCTGCAAACACAAACACAGCTTTATAGCTATTACATGCACGCACGAACACACACATGCACACTTACACATCACTGACTCGCTTCACTTTCTTTCCCTCTCCCTTCTCAGTCACACAGCAATTGAGAGGTCAGTAACTCACCTGCTACGCCTGCAATGATTTCCTCTGTCACTCACGTCTCCCTCTCCCAACAAAGGTGACTGTGGCGGAGCAGACTAGCATTCCGCTAAGGGCTGATGCTACAGTACACTGCACTGTGGCAGACCTGGTTCCTGAATAAACCCTGAGGACTTTTAGCACAGAGGGAAAAGGGGATGGCTGTCCTGAGCTGAGTGCTAGCTAGGACAAAGACAGAGACAGAAACATGGGAGGAATAGCAAGGGTCGGAAGTTTGACATTCCTGCAGGCAGTGTGTTTGTCACCAGTGAACACATTTGGATTCTTCTAACGGGAGATAACCCCTTCCGCTTCCAAAGCTCTCGCTGTGAGCTGTGCCAGGGTAATGTGATAGAACCGGGACAAAACGTGCTGTTAAAAGTGGCCTTTTAACTGTGTGTGTGTGGACCCATATCAATACAGCAGATGTTTGTGCATAAGGAGATTAAATGAAGTGGCATCAGGTGAAATGCAGGAAAGAAATGGAGAAAAAATTGATTGAAATGACCAGGCGCACTGTTTGTTTTGGTGTTGTAAAACACACGCAGGCAATGTCTATATTTTTCTGTCTCTTTTGTCATTGTACTTTCTCCCTCACAGACACAGCACACATGCAAGCTCTTCAAGTTTTGAAAGTGTATTTCAAACCCACCATGGCGCATGTATCCCTACGTCAGATGAAAGGGCCAACTATTAGGAGACAGAGGGGACATCTGACAGAGAGAGAGAGAGGGGGAGAGAGAGGCACAGAAAGAGAGAAAGAGGAGAGGCTGCTGAGGGTACGGGGAGTGACAGAGAAGGGAGAGAAGGAGGGGGCACAAACACAGCTTTCAACTGCCTTTTGTGAGCTTCTCTGCAGATGTCACCAGCTGTTACCCTGCACGGAGGGTTCCAGAGTGCGGAACATCGCCTCCGGCACCGTCCGCGGCCACCTTTCAAGTGTCAATCAGGGAGGAGGAAGGCGGGGAGCGGGGGGAAGAGGGAGAGGGGGGCTTCGGTCACTGTCCTGTGAACAGTGCCAGCAATTCGCCATTGATTTAGCCTTGCTCAAAAACAGAGGGGATGGAGACAGCCGTGTGCACAGACAAAGTGGCCTGTGGCAAGGTTAGCTGGAGTTCACAGTGCTAGGGTAGCGTGAATGTTAGTTAGCCAGCATTAGCTTGGTTGAGCCAAGCGCTAGCCGTGACATCGATAGGCCTGCCTGCTCCTTGGTGCAACAACTTGACTGTGAGGGGGACCTACGATTAAACCTGAGGGTTGGGGGGAGGGGTGCATGGCAACAAGGAGAAAAGTTGTTCTGCGACCCAATGAGCAAGCGTAAAAGGGGGTGACATATGGTGTGATTGACAATAAGGCAAACACTGTCTATCAAGGAGGAGAAAAATGTGTTTAGAAAAGTTTATTAACCTTGAAGGGTCTGTCTGTGGCTGACATGTTTGCCATGTTGCTCTCTGATATGGATTCAAAAGCACCTTGAACTACAGTACATCAAAATCAGCTGTACTCTACAAGACTGACTGAATATTTAACCTCGTAATGGGGTGGCAGGTAGCCTAGTGGTTAGAGCATTGGGCCAGTCACCGAAGGGCTGCTCGATCGAATCCCTGAGCCGACAAGGTAAAAATCTGTTGTTCCGCCCGTGAACAAGGCAGTTAACTCACTGTTCCTAGGCTGTCATTGTAAATAAGAATTTGTTCTTAACTAACTTGCCTAGTTAAATGAAGAGTGTAAAGAATTATCCTTATACAAGTGTTACGTCTGAATTCCCAGCCATTATAGGAAATCACCCAGATGGGGTCACTAGTAAAAATATCTTCAGATAGGAATACAAACAATGGCTTTATGGTTGAAGTAGGCAGGTGACACTGTGTCAAAATGGCAGACAGTTTCACATTGAACTGATTCAACTCAGTGCCTGAGAAAACATCCTTCTATAACTTGTCTTCTAGCTGACTACTAGACTTTCACAGGACTGCGTGTTCCGTACTGTTACATCTTATCAGGCTGGCTAAGTGGGTCCATTATACAGGCAATTGCCTCTGCCCTCCTGATAACCTCTGTGTGGTTTTCTGTAAAACAAAGGCCTTGAAGAGTTGAGGAACGTTTCATCTGATTAATATCTTCCAAAAGCTAAATAGTCGACTCAGAGGTTCCTAGACCACTGTTGACCTTGGTGTTTCCTGTCAACCAGGGGTTAGACCCCTCCCCCCTCCCCCCACACACACACACTGGCAGTTTGGGATATCCTAGATAAGTGGCCTCAGCCTCAGTGTGTCTAATTCCTGTCTTCTTGTCGCTCAACACCAGCAACCTCGATGACCTTGCGGTCTTGGAGAGGGAGGGGAGGGGTCACCGGGACATGAGGTATTTCTCTGTGACGCTGTGACTGAAGGGCCAGTCCGCTCTGGCTGGCTGGGAGGGAATCATTGGCTTTTTATCCGTTGTGTGTGTGTGTGTGTGTGTGTGTGTGTGTGTGTGTGTGTGTGTGTGTGTGTGTGTGTGTGTGTGTGTGTGTGTGTGTGTGTGTGTGTGTGTGTGTGTGTGTGTGTGTGTGTGTGTGTGTGTGTTTGTTTCTTTGTGTTTTCTGCTCCCTGTAATGTAAAAATAGCAGGAAACGTATATCTGTCAGTGTCCATTCAGGAGATCACCTGTAAGGAAACGAAGCGGACAGTAAGTGCTGACACAACCATCCCTGCACCTAGCAACACATCCTGGTTCCGGCCCAGACGCGCGGGACTGTGCAGTACGTCTGAGTGTCGCCGCTTCCTGCCTTAGAGGAGAGGGAAAAGACAGGGGGGAGACAGAGGGGAGTGAGAGGGGAGAGTTTCTTCTTTCAGAAGAAGAAAGGAACAAATATACTGTTGTTCGCATGTGTAGAGAAAGGGCAGATGAAATGTGGGGTGTAAAGTGACAGAAGTTATTGCGACGGAACATTATGATGGAGCAAGAGGTGAACAGAGCCAGTCTGCTGAAGACAAAATCAGTAGCATTGTCATAACAGAATAATTCCTGCAATAATTGTCTTTGGAGTGGTAAAAATGTAAGTTAAAGGATAAATATCTCTTTCTTTGCAGAAAAGGGGAAGATTAAACGTACAGCACTGATGATAAACTAAAAGAAGTGATCTCAAAAAAAGCTTATAAAAAATAAAAACATCTAAAAAAAAGCTTATATTTTGGGTTTTGATGTGGTTCGACAGTTGAAGTGCGCTCATGAGGCATTTATAAAAAATGTATTTGATCCTTGAAGAATATATTTTTTAGAAATGCCTCATGGGCTTAGTTATATCATTATTACTTTCAAAAATGGATGCAGCAACTAAAGATTCTACCCAATCAGCTATGGAGGGGCTAATATAGTCGAAAAGGGAAAAGAGGGAGGGGAGCTTTTCCACCCCTTGAGATTACTTGATAATCTCCTGAAATATTTCTTACTATAATGTCACAGTTAATGATAAGGTTGTTGATAATGCCCCGATGACACTCTTCGGCATAGCCACTAATATTTGTCTCGCAGCATGTAGCAGATTTGATTTACACTATATTATGCAAAAGTATGTGGACACCCCATCAAATTAGTGGATTCGGCTATTTCAGACAAAACCTGTTCCTGACAACTGTATAAACTAGAGCACACAGCCAATCTCTATAGACAAACATTGGCAGTGAAATGGCCTCACTGAAGAGCTCAGTGACTTTCACCGTGCACCGTCATAGGTGCCAACAAGTCAGTTTGTCAAATTTCTGCCCTGCTAGAGCTGGCCTGGTCAACTTTAAGTGCTGTTCACAGAACGGGACCACCGAGTGCTGAAGCATGTAGCTAATAAAAATCGTCTGTTCTCAGTTGCAACACTCACTATCGCATTCCAAACTGCCTCTGAAAGCAATGTCAACACAATATTTGTTAGTTGGGAGGTCTCTGAATTGATGAATCATGCTTCACCATCTGGCAGTCCGACAGACTAATCTAGGTTTGGCAGATGCCAGGAGAACGCTACCTGCCCCAATGCATAGTGCCAACTGTAAAGTTTGGTGGAGGAGGTCTAGGGCTGTTTTTCACGTTTTGGGCTAAGCCCCTTAGTTCCTGTAAAAGGCAATCTTAACTCTACAGCATACAATGACATTCTAGATGATTCTGTACTTTCAACATTGTGGAAACAGTTTGGAGAAGGCCCTTTCCTGTTTCAGCATGACAATGCCCCCGTGCACAAAGCGAGATCTTTACAGAAATGGTTTGTCGAGATCGGTGTGGAAGAACTTTACTGGCCTGCACAGAGCCCTGACCTCAACCCCATTGAACAGATTTGGGATGAATTGGAATGCCTACTGCGAGCCAGGCCTAATCACCCAACATCAGTGCCCAACCTCACGAATGCTCTTGTGGCTGAATGGAAGCAAGTTCCAACATCTAATGTTCCAACATCTACTGGAAAGCCTTCCCAGAAGAGTGGAGGCTGTTATAGCAGCAAATGGGGGACCATCTCCATATTAATGCCCATGACTTTGGAATGAGATGTTCGATGAGCAGTTGTCCACATACTTTTGGTCATGTAGTGTATGTACATCAGTCATGCATGTTTTTTTTTTTTGTGTTCTGGGGTACTTTTTCTTAACCCTGACTCAGCACAGAGAGCAGCGTTTGATCTTCTGATGTTGTGGTTTTCCTCCCTTTACAAAGAGTGACTCCAGAATACCAGGAAATGGGGGTCCCTGGAGAGAAGGGGCAGAGACTCTGTTTATCCCGATCGCAACGCATGACGTGGCCAATGACCCAGCCCTGCACCTGGCCTAGTGAGGTGCCAAGCATGCACACAATAAGCACGCATGCACACAATAAGCACACACACACAAACACACACACCTCATATCCCTTTCCTTGCATTTGACGGTGCGTTATCACTGCCTGCACCTCACAGAGACTTGTCACCCATGTTACTAAAAATATTGATAAAGTATATGGGCAAATGGTGAGGTTTCCTCTGTAATTTTTCTGAATCCGGGGGGTGTATCATTTTGATGGGGGTGTAGGGTAATGAGCTTTATTCGGATTCCCCCTGAGGGATCCCGAGTGGCGCAGCAGCCTAAGGCACTGCATCACAGTGCTAGAGGTGTCACTAGGGGACCCTGGCTCGATCCCGGGCTGTATCACATCCGGCTGTGATCAGGAATCCCAAAGGGCGGCGCACAATTGGCCCAGCATCGTCCAGGTTAGTGGAGGGTTTGGCCAGGTTAGGCCGTCAATTAGTATTTTCTTAACTGACTTGCCTATTTAAATAAATAAAGGTTAAATGTGGCTTCCATTTGTGTAGGCTTCAACCCAGGAAACATACGTTACGATCCTTGGCACAGAGGGACAGCATTGTGTGGGTGGTGAAAAAAAGATTAGGCCTTACATAATTTGTGCCATGAGGGCCGAGGAGTCACACTGCAGACTAGCAGAACCAAAGACTCACCGGCCCAAACCTTTAGCAGAGATTGTTGGCTGTTTCTCCCTCCCCTCTCTCTTTCCCTCTCCCTCTTTCTTACTCGTTGTCTCTCTCTCCCCCTCTCTCTGTAGAATGTGTCCCTAGCGCCAGTTATAGAGGAGCACCCTTTTCTCTTTGATAAGCACCTGTCACCACAGTGTTAAAAGGGAGGAGGCAGCAGAAAGGCAGGGTGTGTGGCAGTGCTAGTGGCATAGGGCACCCCCAACAGGCACCTGACTGCTGGGGGCGCCCTACAGACCAAACTACACTTTGGACTAACTGACAGACCTCATTAGCTATCATACAGACACACCAGACAGACTTGGTTTTGATGGTGTGAAGGTGGCATCAAACATCAAAAGTCCTACTATGTGTGCGATCCTGGAGCAAAGACCATTTCAGCTGAAACAGCTGAGTGTCAAAGGGCTTGTGGCGCCCAGATTGCCCCCGCCCCACGCACCACCAAATACACACTCACATGCAGGTAGCCTAACGGGGCGGCAGCTAGCCTAGTGGTTAGAGTGTTGGGCCAGTAACTGTAAAAGTTGTTGGATCAAATCCCCGAGCTGACAATGTAAAAAACCTGTTGTTCTGCCCCCTGAACAAGGCAGATAACCTACTGTTCCCTGGTAGGCTGTCATTGAAAATAAGAAATATCTTCTTAACTGGCTTGCCTAGTTAAATAAAGGTTAAAAAATGCAATCACACACCCCACTGGGAAGAGGCTGGTTGAAACAATGTCCTTTCTATGAAATTACATGGAACCAATGTTGAGCTGACATCTGTGCCCAGTGGCACACTTCTTCCATCTACCAGACTCAGCTGTTGTGTCTTCTCACTGTTAGTGTACAGTCGTGGCCAAAGGTTTTGAGACAAATATTAATTTCCACAAAGTTTGCTGCTTCAGTGTCTTTAGATATTTTTGTCAGATGTTACTATGGAATACTGAAGTATAATTACAAGCATTTAATACGTTTCAAAGGCTTTTATTAACAATTACATGAAGTTGATGCAAAGAGTCAATATTTGCAGTGTTGACCCTTCTTTTTCAAGACCTCTGCAATTCACCCTGGCATGCTGTCAATTAACTTCTGGGCCACATCCTGACTGATGGCAGCCCATTCTTGCATAATCAATGCTTGGAGTTTGTCCGAATTTGTGGGTTTTTGTTTGTCTACCCGCCTCTTGAGGATTGACCACATGTTCTCAATAGGATTAAGGTCTGGGGAGTTTCCTGGCCATGGACCCAAAATATCGATGTTTTGTTCCCCGAGCCACTTAGTTATCACTTTCACCTCATGGCAAGGTGCTCCATCATGCTGGAAAAGGCATTGTTCGGGCCTCCCGGGTGGCGCAGTAGTCTAGGGCACTGCATCGCAGTGCTAGCTGCGCCACCAGAGTCTCTGGGTTCGCGCCCAGGCTCTGTCGCAGCCGGCCACGACCGGGAGGTCCGTGGGGCGACGCACAATTGGCATAGCGTTGTCCGGGTTAGGGAGGGTTTGGCCGGTAGGGATATCCTTGTCTCATCGCGCTCCAGCGACTCCTGTGGCGGGCCGGGCGCAGTGCGCGCTAACCAGGGGGGCCAGGTACACGGTGTTTCCTCCGACACATTGGTGCGGCTGGCTTCCGGGTTGGAGGCGCGCTGTGTTAACCTGTTTGGGCTGCAAGCTGAATATTGAAAAAACTGGAAAATGTGTGCACATTTTCAAACGACCTCCTAAGAAACTTTTTATTTTCCAATATGCATATATTTACTACTGTTGGATAGATAACAGTCTATAGTTTCTAAAAAGGTTTGAATTGTTTCTCTAAGTCGAACAGAAATATTTTTACAGCCATTTTCCCAGCCGAATTGAGATTTCCAAAATGCGATGTGTCTCTTTAAGACCTTCTCTATAAAAGGCCATTTGACTTAGGACCATAGAAACACGTCACACGCCTTCGTCAGGCTGTAATGCGGAAGTGAGAATTGAAAGGAGTCGAATATCTCGTCCATGGACTGAATAACACACCTTCTTGTGAGACCTGCGCAGTTAAAAAAAAATTCCGGGCGCGAAGCAGAATTTGGTCTCGGCTTCTGGAAGAAGGTAGATAACGGTGAATATGATCTCTGACTACGATATTATTTGATACATGTCACAAAATCATCCTAAAGTATGTTTTTTCAATATACTTTAATTATATTATTGCAATTTATTCTGGACTTTAGATGTGATACGACGGAAGAATTTTTTGAAGAAAGGCTGAGTAGCGCCGCAATGCTATTGTGCTTGCTAACCAAAGAGGGAAATAATTCGTTCTGGAACCCAACTAAAGACTCTACTGGACATTGGACTCCGTTACAACATTCTGATGGAATATCAACAAAGATAAGACCCAATTTGGGATGCTTTTTCATATATCTGTTGAGCTGTGCTGTGCTAACTGGGCTAACTGTGCTAGGCTAGCACTTGACCAATGCTAGTGCTGCCTTATGCTAGCTTATGTTGTTAGCTAATATAACGATATATTGTGTTTTCGCTGTAAAACACTTCAAAAATCGGAAATGTTGGCTTTATTCACACGATATCTGTCTTTCATTAGCTATCCACCATATGTTTTTCTGAAATGTTTTATGAGGTGTAATTAGTAGCCGACGTTGGTGTATGTATTTTCTCTGGCTACTCCCGTCTGGATTCAGACTCTAGCTATGTGTTAGCATTTATGGTAGCATCAATGTAAAACTGATTTATAGCTAAAATATGCACTTTTTATGAACAAAACATAGATTTATTGTGTAACATGTTATATGACTGTCATCTGAGGTAGTTTTTTCTGGGCTCTTTAGGTTGGTTTTAGTTTATTTCGGTTGGCTTGTGCATGCTACTTGAATCATAATTCATACATCATAATCATATCCACACGTGTCTGTCCACTTTTGTATTTGGTGGTGAGCTAACATAAATATATGTGGTGTTTTCTCTGTAAAACATTTAAAAAATCGGACATGTTGGCTGGATTGACAAGATGTTTATCTTTCAAATGCTGTATTGGACTTGTTAATGTGTAAAAGTTAAATATTTTTAAAAAATAGATTTTGAATTTCGCGCCCTGCAGCTGTTGTCATTGTCGTTCCGATTTCGGGCTTGCAGCCCAAACAGGTTTTAACCTGTCTAGGATGAGCGTGCCGCTAGCGGCACTCCCCCCCCACCCCCACTGAAAAACCAGTGCCGCGAAATTAAAAAATATATATTTTTTAAAAATATTTAACTTTCACACATTAAAGTCCAATACAGCTAATGAAAGACACAGATCTTGTGAATCCAGCCAACATGTCCGATTTTTAAAATGTTTTACAGGGAAGACACAATATGTAAAGATGTACATCTACTACCTAAAAATACATTAGCATAATCCACCATCTTTTATTTGTCCACCAACACCAGTAGCTATCACCAATTCGGCTAAACTAAGATATTTATAGCCCCTAACCAAGAAAAAAACTAATCAGATGACAGTCTGATAACATATTTATGGTATGGGATAGGTTTTGTTAGAAAAAAGTGCATATTTCAGGTAGATGGCATAGGTTACAATTGCACCCACCGTCACAAATGGAATAGAAAAACTACTTAGAGCAACGTGTTTACCTACTTACTAATCATCAAACATTTCGTAAAAATACACAGCATACACGAATCGAAAGACACAGATCCTGTGAATACAGACAATATTTCAGATTTTCTAAGTGTCTTACAGCGAAAACACAATAAATCGTTATATTAGCATAGCACATAGCACATAGCAGCCCAGCATTGATTCTAGCCAAAGTGAGCGATAAAAGTCAACATCGCCAAAATATATTAATTTTTTCACTAACCTTCTCAGAATTCTTCAGATGACACTCCTGTAACATCATATTACACAATCCATATAGAGTTTGATCGAAAATGTTTATATTTAGCCACCAAAATCATGGTTAGACAATGTGAAATGTAGCTCAGCTGGTCAGAAAATGTCCTTGCGCCACTTAGACAGTGATCTACTCTTATACATAAATACTCATAAACGTGACTAAAAAATATAGGGTGGACAGGGATTGATAGACAATTTAATTCTTAATACAATTGCGGAATTACATTTTTTAAATTATCCTTACTTTTCAATACAGTTTGCGCCAAGCGAAGCTACGTCAAAAAACATGGCGTCCTAAGCCACTAAAATTTTTCGACAGTAACACGATTTATCATAATAAAAATGTCCTACTTTGAGCTGTTCTTCCATCAGTATCTTGGGCAAAGGATCCTTTCTTAGGAGTAATCGTCTTTTGGTGGAAAGCTGTCCTCTTGCCATGTGGAAATGCCAACTGCGTTCGGGATGAACTGAAAGCGTGCCCAGCTATTCACAGCGTTTCAAAAATAAATGTCCCAAAATCGCACTAAACGGATATAAATTGCTATAAAACGCTTTAAATTAACTACCTTATGATGTTTTTAACTCCTATAACGAGTAAAAAGATGACCGGAGAAATATAACAGGCTAAACTAACGCTTGGAAAAATAGCAGGTCGATGTCCTCCACGCGCATTACGCAGCTGCAAAGGAGCTCCTACCTACAGGGTTTTTTAATTTGTAGTGCCTGTGAACGCGCAATCGACCCCATTGAAATCGTCATCACGTAAAGGCATCCAGGGGAAGACGTAAGCAGTGTCCGTATAGTCATAGCAATAACAGTGCCCTTTTAACTGACTCCAGAACAGTGGCCAAAATTTCTGAAATCTGACTCCATGTCAGGGAAATTGCTGTAGAATGGGCTCTGTTCCACTTAGAGACAAAATTTCAACTCCTATAGAAACTGTAGACTGTTTTCTATCCAATAATAATAATAATATGCATATTGTACGATCAAGAACTTTTGTGGGAAGCCGTTTCAAAAATTACACGATTAGCATAAATAGTCACAACAGCGCCCCCATCCTCAACAGGTTTAAGAAGCAGTGCGGCTTGGTTGGGTTGTGCTTCGGAGGACGCATGGCTTTCGACCTTCGTCTCTCCCGAGCCTGTACGGGAGTTGTAGCGATGAGACAAGATAGTAATTACTAGCGATTGGATACCACGAAAATTGGGGAGAAAATGTGATAAAAAAAAAATAATAATAATTAAAAAAAAGGAAAAGGCATTGTTCGTCACCAAACTCTTCCTGGATGGTTGGGAGAAGATGCTCTTGGAGGATGTGTTGGTACCATTCTTTATTCATGGCTGTGTTCTTAGGCAAAATTGTGAGTGAGCCCACTCCCTTGGCTGAGAAGCAACGCCACACATGAATGGTCTCAGGATGCTTTACTGTTGGCATGACACAGGACTGATGGTAGCGCTCACCTTGTCTTCTCCGGGCAAGCTTCGGAAAGGGGATTCATCAGAGAATAGGACTTTACCCCAGTCCTCAGCAGTCCAATCCCTTTACCTTTTGCAGAATATCAGTCTGTCCCTGATGATTTTCCTGGAGAGAAGTGGCTTCTTTGCTGCCCTTCTTGACACCAGGCCATCCTCCAAAAGTCTTTGCCTCACTGTGCATGCAGATGCACTCACACCTGCCTGCTGCCATTCCTGAGCAAGCTCTGTACTGGTGGTGCCCCGATCCCGCAGCTGAATCAACTCTAGGAGACAGTCCTGGCGCTTACTGGACTTTCTTGGGCGCCCTGAAGCCTTCTTCACAACAATTGTGCCGCTCTCCATGAAATTTCTTGATTATCCGAGAAATGGTTGATTTAGGTGCAATCTTACTGGCAGCAATATCCTTGCCTGTGAAACCCTTTTTGTGCAAAGCAATGATGATGGCACGTGTTTCCTTGCAGGTAACCATGTTGACAGAGGAAGAACATTGATTCCAAGCACCACCCTCCTTTTGAAGCTTCCAGTCTGTTATTTGAACTCAATCAGCATGACAGAGTGATCTCCAGCCTTGTCCTCGTCAACACTCGCACCTGTCTGAACGAGAGAATCACTGACATGATATCAGCTGGTCCTTTTGTGGCAGGGCTGAAATGCAGTGTAAATGTTTTTGGGGGATTCAGTTAATTTGCATGGCGAAGAGGGACTTTGCAATTAATTGAATTCATCTGATCACTCTTCATAACATTCTGGAGCATATGCAAGTTGCCATCATACAAGCTAGAGCTGCAGACTTTGTGAAAATTAATATTTGTGTCATTCTCAAAACTTTTGGCCACGACTGTACATGTTCACTCATTAGATGGTTCTCCAAAGGAACGTGTGCCCGCATATAGCATTTGGATTGGTATGGATTTGACGTTTAAAAAAAACATATGAGCTGGTTAAGAAGCTAAGATTTAAAGTTGGCTTTTTCTATAGAAACAGATTGTGTCTTTCTCTAAGCAGTAGGAAGCAGATTATTCAGTCAACCTTTTTATGTGTTCTTGATTATGGTGATATTATTCATTAATGTTCAGCTGCTACTACTCTTAAAACTTTGGATGACTAGTGCCCTTCGTTTTGTCACAGGTGGCAGTTCTGATACAACACTGCATCCTGTGTCAAACGGTTGGCTGGACTTGGTTAAAGACCCGTAGATCTCTATATTACTACCTTTTTTTTTTACAAGGCCCTACTTCCAGGCTGCATCACATCCGCCGTGATTGGGAGTCCCATGTGTCGTCCGGGTTTGGCCGGGGTAGGCCGTCATTGTAAATAAGAATTTGTTCTTAACTTACTAGCCTAGTTAAATAAAGGTTAAACATTTAAAAAATTTAAAACTTAAACTTTCGTCTTATCTAACCTTGCTGTTGAAGTATAGACACCTGAGTTGTCTAACCGGTTCAAAGGATTTGTTAGCTCTTGAGGTACCTAGGGTCTCCGCAGAGCAAAGTAAATATGCGTTAAGTTTTAATGCACTGTATTGCTGGAACAAAATTCAAAATACATTTAATCTTGATGTCCTAGTGCTGTTTTGGCAATTTAAAGTGTTGATTTTGACTTATTTGTGGAGAAATGTAACTGTTTTTCTGGGTGATTTGTGATGCTTTATTTGCGCTTCCTATGACTGTATTTTTGTATGTTAATGCGTATATATTTGGGTGTAATGTGTATATTTATGTTGTCTATACAGGGCAAATTTGTAAAAGAGACCTTGGTCTCAATATGTTTTCCTTGTTAAAATAAAGGTTAAAAAATGCAATAAAGTGCAAGTTGGGATAAATACTCTTGTATTATATAACAGCAACATGAACATGATATTCTTACGGAGGCTCAGTGATAATTTCCAGATATACCTGTTAGCAGGAATAGGTGTGTCTGTGACGGCTAATACAGCACGGCTTGAAAAGCTGCTCATCCAAACAGCATCCAGGATCAAAACAAACAGTTTTTTAAGATAAATTAATGCGGTGCCAAACCGAGGAGAACGTGTAGAATTGTGCTGTTAAAAATATGTTTTGTATTTATTGCTTTTTTTACATAAATAAATTGTACACAAAAATAACATGTCACCTCAATTGCCCATAACTTTTCAGCACACACTTACTTACAGGTCTACATTGTTGGCTGGCATTAAGCCAGCACAGTTGTCAAACACACGCTCGTTTGCAATTTCAACTTGTTCAAGCCGGCGCTCTTCCATTTTCAAACCTTAGCGCCAGGATTGGAAATGTACCTGTCTTACATGAGCTCCTTGCGCTGAGGTGTGGGGGATAGCAATATCTGAGGTGTGTCCTTAACTTATGGCTGCAGGGGGCGTATTGAGTAGCCAGATTATATGTGCCCATTTCAAACGGCGTCGTACTCAATTCTTGCTCGTACAATATGCATATTATTATTACAATTGGATAGAAAACACTCTCTAGTTTCTAAAAACGTTTGAATTATTTCTCTGAGTGAAACAGAAATCCTTCTGCAGCACTTTTCCTGACCAGGAAGTGAAATGTCAGAAATCTATGCTCTGTTCAACCTCATGCCTATACATGGGCGTGTTACGTACTACGCCTTCCCCTGGTTGTCAAGATGCGGTGAGAAAAGAAATTTCGTGTCTATCTTGGTCAGAGGTGGAATAAAAGGTCTTTGTTTGACGTGACCGTCCATTTCCTGTTTCTGGAGCGCGCGAAAGAGGACACGGATATGGCTTCTTTTTAGCTGTCATTATGATAGACGAACATCTCCGCCTTAGATTTGATTTGATACATGTCACCATATCATCGTAACGTATGTTTTTTCAATATAGTTTAATCAGATTATTGAACATTTTTCGGGAGTTTTGCCGTGTTCCGTTTTCTAACTTTGTTGACTTTGGAGTAATCCGTGTCACTTGGCAAGTGCCCATGCTAAATGAAGAGGGATATTTGCCGTTCCAGATCAAAACAACGACTATTGTGGACAAAGGACACCTTGTCCAACATTCTGACGGAAGACCACCAAAAGTAAGAAACATTTTATGATGCTATTTCTAATATCTGTCGTGCATGTTGACTGGTCGTGGGCGCCCAAGTGTTTCTGGCTATTGTGGCTATGCTAATATCACGCTACATTTTGTTTGCGCTGTAAAACATTTAATAAATCGGAAATATTGTCTAGAATCACAAGATGCCTGTCTTTCAATTGCTGTACACTATGTATTTTTCAGAAATGTTTTATGATGAGTAAATAGGTATTTGACGTTGGTGTCTGTAAATATTATGGCTGCTTTCGGTGCAATTTCTGATTGTAGCTGAAATGTAAACTATGATTTATACCTGAAATATGTAAATTTTTCGAAAAAAACATATGCTATAGAATAAATATGTTATCAGACTGTCATCTGATGAGGTTGTTTCTTGGTTAGTGGCTATTTTTATCTTTATTTGGCCGAATTTGTGATAGCACCTGATGGAGTCATAAACTGATGGAGTAAGAATATTGGTGTCTTTTGCTAACGTGATTAGCTAATAGATTTACATATTGTGTCTTCCCTGTAAAACATTTTAAAAATCGGACATGTTGGCTTGATTTACAAGATGTGCACCTTTCATCTGGTGTCTTGGACTTGTTAATGTGTGAAAGTTAAATATTAAAAAAAATATATATTTCGAATTTCGCGCCCTGCACTTGAGCTGGATGTTGTCATAATTGTACCGGTGTCGGGCTGCACCCCTAACAGGTTAAAAAAAACGTGTGACAAAGTGCCAATTTCAGGCAGCGCTGGATGGGATATTTACAACCAACTAAAGCTGGTCTTAGTGGTAACGGATAGGCTGCACTTCTAACAGCAGAAGCGCAGCCTTTCCAGCCATGACGCACAGTGCCCATATAAAGTGCATTCGGAAAGTATTCAAATCCCTTCACTTTTCCCACATAGTGTTACGTTACAGCCTTATTCTAAAATGTATTTTAAAAACAAAATCCTCATCAATCTACACACAATTTCCCATAATGACAAAACTAAAACAGGTTTTTAGACATTTTTGCAAATTTATTTTAAAAAAACTAATACTTAATTTATATAAGTTTTCAGACCCTTTGCTATGAGACTCGAAACTGAGCTCAAGGGAATCCTGTTTTCATTGATCGTCCCTGAGATGTTCTACAATTTGATTGGAGTCCACATGTGGTAAATTCAATTGATTGGACATGATTTGGAAAGGCACACGCCTGTCTATATAAGGTCCCACAGCTGACAGTGCATGTCAGAGCAAAAACCAAGCCATGAAGTCAAAGGAATTGTCCGTAGAGGTCCGAGACAGGATTGTGTCGAGGCACAGATCCTGGGAGGGGTACTAAAATATGTCTGCAGCATTGAAGGTCCCCAAGAACACAGTGGCCTCCATCATTCTTAAATGGAAGAAGTTTGAAACCACTAAGACTCTTCCTAGGGCTGGCCGCCTGGCCAAACTGAGCAATCGGGTGAGAAGGGCCTTGGTCAGGGAGGAGACCAAGAACCCGATGGTCACTCTGACAGAGCTCCAGAGTTCCTCTGTGGAGAATGTAGAACCTTCCAGAAGGACAACCACCTCTGTAGCAGTCCACAGATCAGTGCCTTCATGGTAGAGTGGCCAGACAGAAGCCACTCCTCAGTAAAAGGCACATGGCAGCCCTCTTGGAGTTTGCAAAAAAGGTACCTAAAGTACTTTCAGACCATGAGAAACATGATTCTCTGGTCTGATGAAACCAAGATTGAACCTTTTGGCCGGAATGTCAAACATTACATCTGGAAGAAACCTGGCACAATCCCTACAGATTTATCAAGACCAATCCCTATGCTTGTCTCAGAGTAGTGCGAAATGGTGTAAAAATAGTTGTAGGCTAATGCTTCAAATCCTATTGCTTCTAACTTCAATATGCTCTTTAAATAAATAAGACCTACACCACATTACTCAACGCTAGTGAGACTCATGTCGCCTACGTTAGGCCTATGGTATATCGAAAAATATTACGTGACTCTCCGCCAATAATTACATATAGAGGATTGGAGGATTCAAAATGAAAACCAAAAGCTTCCTTATGGGTCTCCCGATGTCGGTTGGCCCGGGTATTGAACCTACATCTGTAGCAACGCATTTTGCACTGCAGGAACCCCTATCCACTCCGGAGCCCCCATCTACAAAGTATCAAAATACAGAGAGGTGTTGGTAAAGGTATATTGTCCTGCTAATCAGGCTACAAGTGTTCGAAAACCTGTTTTCAAAATGCCACCAGCTGTCCATCGCTACTGTAAATAACAAAGCATCTTGTTTACATTCTTTATTGTAACCACAATGTCACAAGTAAGTTGCATCTACCTTTCAAATTATTTTTAGAGTTTGGCATTCATTTGTTTATTATTGTGGTGTTTCTATTCCAAGAAAAACGGGTCTCCCGGTGAGGTCTCCCGGTGACTTAGACAGCTGCGTCACTGGGGAGGCCACACCCACAAAGTATCAAAATATAGAGAGTTGTTGGTAAAGGTATATTGTCCTGCTAATAGCCCACAATGGGCTATTATAATACTGAACATTTATTTACTAAAGACTATCAGAAAGAATGTTGGTACTTATTTATTTTGATCCAAAGCCCTGAATGAGTGAGTCACTCAGCTTTATGTAGGTGCCGCTATATAACTGTGCCATCAACTTGATAATATATAACGATATTTCGGAGGTTATTTCATTTTCAAAAAGACTAAAGTGAGTGATTGTAATGTGAATGAAGGCCAAAATAATATTTGTAAAGGCCAAAACATTTATTTCTGTTTTTGGAGGGAGAGAAACGCTGAGCCAGTTGTGCGCCACCCTATGGAACTCCAAATCACGGTTGGATGTGATACATAATAATAATAATACTTTTTGTTGTATTATTTGTTTTGTATTTCCTAGTGGATTAAACTGAAATTGCAACCAATCACGGCCGGTTGTGATACAGCCAACCTAACTAAGAAATACATTTGACGATATAATTCTCCCCCTACCCTCCTCTTGGTAAGTCTATTGTCCAGATACCTGCTAATAGCCATAATGGTGCTGTACAACATGACCATGTGTGTTTGAAAGAGTATTTTCCAGTAAGCAACAATTTGTTTAACTTCATTAGACAACTTTGTTCCAATATTTCTGTAATTCAGTGACATTTACTCCAATAGTAATTCATAATGGATCCATAACTACATCAACATCGTCATTTTGAAAGAGTATTTTTATAATTATTTTATTAACGAAAGCATAAAGATGCCAATATTAGTTACATTGTTTTAGTTTGAACGTGCAGACTGGCACTTAGAACAGCGGGAACGTTTCACTAGTCAGCGCCATTATTAGTGCAATGCCCCTTAATAAAGTGTTATACCCAGTGTGGAGGGGTCAGGGTCCACCCCTCCTCTCCCTTCCTCCTCCTCCCTTCTCCTTGAGCTAGGTCCGTCTTCTGTGCGCGACTCTGAAGCCCATCCCGTGACCCCTGCCCTCGTGCCTTGAACCTCACGTGCTTTCAGTGAATACAGCTGGAGAACTGCAAGTCAATCCCATTGTGTGCCACTCGGGAGCCATGACCAATATATATGTTGTCCTGATAATAACAGGGTTAACAATGTAGGGGCTTTTTAAATGCTTTAAAAGGTTTTTTAATCTAATTCTAAATTAATCATTGTGATATGACTTTGTTAAAAAAATAACAATTTTCTGGAGATGATTTCATATTCAAATAACGTAAAATGAGCGAGAAAAGGGCAATTTTTGAACATGGGTGAGACATTGTTACTAATTTGTAAATAAAGCCAGTTTGTTATTTATTTCTGTTTTTAGAAGGCTAGAAACCAAACACCTACAGTCATCTCATGGGTCCCCCAGGTGAGGCCGGCACAAGTATTGAACCAGCATCTGTAACAATACAACTTGCATTGCTGTGCAGTGTCTTAGACCGTTGCGCCACTCAGGTGCTATACAACGTAACCGGTCGGGAGTGGGCTACACTACTACAGTAAGAGCAAAATAATCCTAACAAAATAAAATAATAAAAACCTTAGAGTGACAACAGTTTTAGTAAGTAATACTGAAGTCGCGCACAAATATCAGTTTCTATTTAGGTTTATGTCGCCCATTCATTGTAGGTTAGAGACACAGTAGGACCCAAAAGCATAATCAGTGTTCTACCTCCCCCTTGTGCTGGTCTGGAGCAATGAAGGGGTGACGCAGGGTACCGTACTCAACCACAAATTACCTCTAAGTACCGCAGCATAATCGCAAAACTTTTAGTGGAGGAACCTCTGTATGTACATTAAGAAATTCAGACACATTCAGAGTTCTGTCACGATGATAATCATGAAACCATAAACAGGCGTCAGAGCTCAGGCCTATCACGGGCAACTTGTTCAATAAAATAGCACGGTCAACATTATCAAAAGCTTTTGACATGTACAGCGGAAACAACATTTCACTTTTGAATTTCGATTTCTGTAGCACCATACACAAAGTGAACGGTGCCTAGATGAGACGAAACAACTTTTTTTCCGAGACAGTCAAAATCACACATCAACGTTATTATCATGGACATATCCAAGTCAATTCCAATAGAAAAATAGTGCACACAAATGAAAATGCAGCTAGTCCTGCCATTACAGGTTTGATATTTGACATGACTGCGTTAGCTGAAGTTGGCTGGCTAACTAGCAAGTTACATGAACGTTAGCTATCCAGCCTGCATAGCAATCATTTTGTTTAGAACGGACGACCATTCCTTTTGCATAGCAACTATGCAAAAATAGTTAAGGATTGGGTCACGTGTGTAACAACATGACCAAAATAACTAATAACCAGATTTTCTGGTGGAAGAATGAAATTGTATGAATTGACTAATCAACATAACGTTTTAATTAACATATTTCATTCATTGTTATTTTAAATATGTTGTTAACAGTTTTATTAAGCAATAAGGCATGTGAGGCAATATTGTATCAGCACTGTTATCGCTTTGGCCCGAACAACGCCATTTACCTGTACCATTACCAATTCTGGCAATCTAATTTTAAATCTGAAAGTGCCATCCAAGTGATAAATAAACACACTAGTACACCACAGAATACATGTACAATATCTGCATAAATGCAATGTAGTTACTAGGTTTTACACAGGATTTAGCAACTTCTATAGAATTACTTAGGCCTTCTACTCATTACCAAGTAAAAACACCTACAAAACAATAGATGAGCTTCTACTTTAGTTAACTTTATGTAAAAATACCTTATATTGTTTTACAAAATAATAAGGATTTTGAATGTTAAATTACTAATTTGATAATTAGATTAAACAAAGATATACCATAAAAAATAACTATTCTAGTGGTGAATCAAATCTGTAGCCTACAGAATGGTGAAAAGCCTAATTTAGAAAACAGGGATAATATTTTTCTCACCATTTTAACGTTACAAGTAACAATGGAATTCAACAAATCAGCCTCTGTAACTCATATGTTTCTCTCTTGTAAGCATTTTCCCATTCTGGAGTCTGAGACCTTGTGGAAATCTGTGGTAGAGAAGAAGCATGTATGACAATTTAACATTAGACACTACGTTACCCTATATTAGTTATGATCATGCTATCTATAGTTTAGGCCTATAGCTAGCCAGGCCTAGCTAGCTACCTAGCTAGTTCTTGTGTTATTCAGCTAGCTATAAAAGTGCATGCTAACACCATTTGTTTTATATAACTAACCCAAGAGACCACACCCTGTTGTTTCCAATGGGAAGCTAGTGAGTCGAGTAGGCCGAACAAACAAGGAGTTTGGCAGAGCAGTTGTGGAACGCCTAGTCTGTGAAGTGCACGTTTGCAACAGCTCAATTTTCCCTTGCACTCCTTCTAAACATTGCACATTTTTAAGAACGGGGTTAAGAAGAAGGTCAGTGTGCAAAATCCAGACATGATAGGTTGCATTGAAAGACACAAAAACGTCCAGACAGGAGAGGGAAAGTCAGTTTTCCATGCAATTTCTTTAGTTTTTTGGAGAGATTCATGAATTCTGCTGGACGATTTAGCATACTAAGTTATCAAGCTGTCTAGTTAGCTGGCTATTTTTCTAACCTTAACTATCTAGCTAGCCATGTTACCTAAGCTGAAACTGGCAAAAGCTATGCTATGGTTGCTACTCGCTAGCTGACTAGCTAGCTAGCTAGCTAGCTGACCTCACCTTTGTGTGAAGCTAGCCACAATAACAGTTAGCTACAACAGTGGAATTTACGGTTTGCTTTCAAAAGTCCCCCATTGAAAGTGATGCAAACAGAGCACACCCAGCATGTTAACGTTAGCAAGCTGCGTGTGTCAACACACACTATGAGTAAGATTACTTCCTTTTCAATGTAGCTAAACACTTGCTAACTTATTAGAGGTAGTATAGATAGAACAATGGCCCAGATGTTTCACAGGAAATGTAAATGTGACACACGCGGTTGGAGTTTCCGCTCCCCACCAAATATCATAGGGAGAGGAAGCTCAGTGGGAAAGCGTGGAGTGAGATAGAACTGGGCTAACATTCTGAGGATTTTCTCATCAATGCAACATTTGATTTCAATCCAGTTCTGTTCCCATAACTTTAACATTTTACGAACAGAGTGGACTACCTTTGTGTACTACAAAGGTACACATTCAAGGTCATCGTTATTTTGAGTGTGTTGCACAGATGGGCAGACATTAAGCCTTAATTCCTTGACATGCCGTAATTCCTTGTTCACCAACTACTTCTCAGATAGAGTTCAGTGTGTCAAATCGGAGGGCCTGTTGTCCGGACCTCTGGCAGTCTCTATGGGGATGCGACAGGGTTCAATTCTCGGGCCGAGTCTTTTCTCTGTATACATCAATGATGTCGCTCTTGCGGCTGGTGATTCTCTGATCCACCTCTATGCAGACGACACCATTCTGTATACTTCTGGCCCTTCTTTGGACACTATGTTAACTAACCTCCAGACAAGCTTCAATGCCATACAACTCTCCTTCTGTGGCCTCCAATGGCTCTTAAATGCAAGTAAAACTAAATGCATGCTCTTCAACCGATCGCTGCCTGCAGCTGCCCGCACCCACCTAGCATCACTATTCTGGACTGTTCTGACTTAGAATATGTGGACAACTACAAATACGTAAGTGTCTGGTTAGACTGTAAACTCTCCTTCCAGACTCATATTAAGCATCTCCAATCCAAAATTAAATATAGAATCGGCTTCCTATTTCGCAACAAAGCATCCTTCACTCATGCTGCCAAACATACCCTCGTAAAACTGACCATCCTACCGATCCTCGATTTCGGCGATGTCATTTACAAAATAGCCTCCAACACTCTACTCAGTAAATTGGATGCAGTTGGATGCAGTCTATCACAAAGCCCCATATACTACCCACCACTGCGACCTGTATGCTCTCGTTGGCTGGCCCTCGCTTCATATTTGTCGCCAAACCCACTGGCTCCAGGTCATCTATAAGTCCTTGCTAGGTAAAGCCCCGCCTTATCTCATCTTACTGGTCACCATAGCATTACCCACCCGTAGCATGCACTCCAGCAGGTATATTTCACTGGTCACCCCCAAAGCCAATTGCTCCTTTGGCCACCTTTCCTTACAGTTCTCTGCTGCCAATGAGTGGAACGAATTGCAAAAATCACTGAAGCTGGAGACTCATATCTCCCTCACTAACGTTAAGCATCAGCTATCAGAGCAGCGAACAAATCATTGCACCTGTACATATCCCATCTGTAAATAGCCCATCCAACTACCTCATCCCCATATTGTTATTTCTTTATTTTATTTATACATATATTTTTTGCTCCTTTGCATCCCAGTATCTCTACTTGCACATTTATCTTCTGCACGTCTATCACTCCAGTGTTATTAGAGAAATTTTAATTATTTCACCACTACTGTGACGCTCGTCTGAAGAAGTAGACCAATATGCAGCGTGGGGTATGTTAATCATATTCTTTAATGATAACCAGCAAAACAAAGAAAGAGAAAACCAACGAAACGTCCAGCCTTGTAGGGCTGGAACAAGATCCCACAACCTAGGTGGGAAAAAAGGCTACCTAAGTATGATTCCCAATCAGAGACAATGATAGACAGCTGCCTCTGATTGGGAACCACACTCGGCCAAACACAAAGAAATACAACACATAGAATGCCCACCCCACGTCACACCCTGACCTAACCAAGTAGAGAAATAAAACAGCTCTCTAAGGTCAGGGCGTGACAACTACGGCCTATTTATTGCCTACCTCCCTAATCTTACTTCATTTGCACACACTGTATATAGACTTTTGTTGTTTTATTGACTGTACGTTTGTTTATTCCATTTGTAACTCTGTGTTGTTGTTTGTGTCACACTGCTTAGCTTTATCTTGGCCAGGTCGCAGTTGTAAATGAGAACTTGTTCTCAACTGGCTTACCTGGTTAAATAAAGGTGAAATAAATAAATGAAATTACAAAACTCCTGGTCGCACAGCAAAATATTTCAAATCGGTTGCACTTTAGAGCCCTGGTCACGATAGCTGGTGATAGGAGTAGGCTACATGACTCATATTAAGACCCATCCAAACCATAGAGGGGGAGTATGAAATTATCATAACGAAACAACCTCCAAATATCCAAAGCCATCCATATGTCCTTGAATATTATGAATATGACCATACTTTCTCTTCTTTATGTATATCTTGATACACATAGTCTGTCTCCACACAGAGAGAACCACAACAAGACCATTTAAAAGGCTTGACCATGACTATGTTGTTAATTGATTTCACATCTACGGACACACTCGCAATAGAAGGATTTGTTTCTCTGAGATGCTACTTGGACAGTCTGGCTAGGACAATGTATGTATGTCCCTCATCTCTTGTCTTGGCTGCTGATGCTTCAATGTCATTGCTTTGGCTTCATTCTTCAGAGCCCAATGAACAGTGTATAGCCTCCACTGCCTCAGTCTCAGAGACAAGCATATCATAAAACAGTGAACACACGTCCAATTCTCTCTTTAATTCTCCATATGGTTTAATTCTAAGGGAGAGCTTAGAAGAAAATATATATATATATACCGTACCCTGTGTTTTGTTTGCAGGAAATAGATATACATATTTCCAGTCAAAATCTTTTATTATGGCATTTGTTTGAAAAAAGAGAGAAAGAAATTGGACATAATTTAAAGCGTCTCAGTGTCACAGGAAATAAAAGCGCAAAAGGAGACCAGTAAATGCAAGAGAATACACGAAGAGATGGGTGTAAACAGAGGCTTCTTCCCGGCTCAGAACTTATCAACTGCAGGCTTTGTTCTCAATCCAGTTAAGTGAGTCCCAAACATGCCCTGATTGTGTCTCTTTAATGGTCGGAGAGTGACTTGTGCTGGGCTATCGCTTTTCATGGGGATTACAGCTAAGTGCTTAAATTGTAAGAAAATGCGGATTTAGTGACAGCGAGAAGGAAAGGGAGAGAAGGAGGGAGGGCTGAAAAAAAGGACACTTTTGAAGGATTTGTGGCGGGAGCGCGATTTCACTTTGTCTCCGTCTCTCTGTGCTTGTGAGGTGTTCTGTTGCTGCCAAAAAATGACTCAATGTGGAGAAAAAAGACAACGTTTCAAAGAACTGACAAGGAAACAAATACAATATTTCAGAGAAAAATAGAGAGACCAGGAGAGAGAGAAAAAGGGAGGAGGAGGTTAACTATGTCACAGATGACGGATGAGTGTCATGGGTGTGTGTGTCTCTCTCTCTCCTGGACAGCTGTCTGTGTAGGTTAACCCAAGAACACCTGTCCTTATTGTCCATGACACACACACAGGCACACACACCAAACCACTGAGCATACAATACCCACTAGTAAGTAAAGATGAAGAAAGGGCCCATCCCAGGATCAAAGTATACACGCTTCCTATTCAGACGGTTGACTGTACAGCAGAAATTACCAACCGTCTTTTCTCTCTCAGGGCCTTGATGTGTTCCTCAGAGCCACTGGAGAGCTACTGTCCCTGCCTGTGTTGTGTTGTGTTTAAACAGGATGATGATGACGATGATGAAGGCTTGAAGAGCAGCAGCTGTAGCAGAGAGACTGAGCGAGACAAAAAACATAACTGTTTACTCATGGTACTAGGAGGTACAATATGGGCTTCAAAGTGACTGCTGTTGAATGGTGACTGCATGTGTGCGGGTGTGTGTGACTGAGTGTGAGGGTGGAGGGGGTTCAGAAGGTAGGGACTAAACCTTGACTTACTCACAGAGACAAAAGCACAGCCTCAGGGATGGGAAAACACTATTAATCCGCCTGATACTCACACGCACACATAAAACAACGCACACACATGTATAAACGCATACACACCAGTGAAGGTAAGGACCATCCTACTCAGATTTGTTTAAAAAAATGAAACATTAAAAAACATAATTTTTAGATAAATATATTAACTTCATCAAATACCTGATAAAAGAACACTGTTTTGCATTGAAAGTAACCATATGATACTTTGACAAGTCTATCACAGAAGTCTATGGCAAAAAAAAATTACTGGAAAGTCTGTGGTGGGGAGATAGATTCAATGGAACACTGCAAAGCTGCGTGACACATCCTGCACTATGAGAGCAGTGGACTTGATGAAGCGATGCCTGTGCTGTACAGGCGTATGTGCCTACTCTTGGGGCAACATCAGGTGGAGGGAAGCTTCTCCTGCCTCAAGAGGCTGAAGAGCTTCTCTCGGAACCCAATGGGACAAGAGAGACTGAGGAATCTCACAATCCTATCTATAGAGAGGAGACTTCTTACAATCGCTGCAGAAATATCAACCCTGAGATGAATGGACTTTATTTTTAAATTAAGGCTTCAACATGCTTTTTTCTCAATTATAATTACATTTGCATTAGTGTAATTGTCATTTAAAATATATTACAGATTTTTTAATTTAATTGATATTAATTATAATTTTGTTTTCAACAGTTATTTCCCTCTGTTCCACAGCCCCAACCCTGACCCCATGTCCTCTGAAGAACTGAAGAGCCATGTGCCCTCTGAAGAACTTAAGCCCCTGGTCCTCTGCCCTCCTGCCCCACCTAAGGCTCTCTGACCTCTGAAGAACTGAACAGCCTAGTGCCCGCGGAAGAACTAAAGCCCTCCTGCTGTCTGTTATTCCCCCATTTGTCCCATTTGTCCTCTGATCCACTGGTGCATTGCATGTTTCCTCTCCAAGCACTTTGAGTAGCCCAGTCAATTGTCTCTCATAACTGTAAGTAGAGTGAATTACATTTTCAAATCAGTGATTCATGCCTAACTCAATGAGCAGTATCTGCTATTTGTATTTACAGCTACGTCTCCTCCTGTTCCCTGTTAACCTGTCTAGGATCAGCGTGCCGCTAGCGCCACACCCCCCCCCCCCCCCCACTGAAAAACCAGTGCCGCGAAATTCAAAAAAAATATTTTTTTTAAATATTTAACTTTCACACATTAAAGTCCAATACAGCTAATGAAAGACACAGATCTTGTGAATCCAGTCAACATGTCCGATTTTTAAAATGTTTTACAGGGAAGACACAATATGTAAAGATGTACATCTATTACCTAAAAACACATTAGCATAATCCACCATCTTTTATTTGTCCACCAACACCAGTAGCCATCACCAATTCGGCTAAACTAAGATATTTATAGCCCCTAACCAACAAAAAAACTCATCAGATGACAGTCTGATAACATATTTATGGTATGGGATAGGTTTTGTTAGAAAAAAGTGCATATTTCAGGTAGATGGCATAGGTTACAATTGCACCCACCGTCACAAATGGAATAGAAAAACTACTTAGAGCAACGTGTTTACCTACTTACTAATCATCAAACATTTCGTAAAAATACACAGCATACACGAATCGAAAGACACAGATCCTGTGAATACAGACAATATTTCAGATTTTCTAAGTGTCTTACAGCGAAAACACAATAAATCGTTATATTAGCATAGCACATAGCACATAGCAGCCCAGCATTGATTCTAGCCAAAGTGAGCGATAACGTCAACATCGCCAAAAATATATTAATTTTTTCACTAACCTTCTCAGAATTCTTCAGATGACACTCCTGTAACATCATATTACACAATACATATAGAGTTTGATCGAAAACGTTTATATTTAGCCACCAAAATCATGGTTAGACAATGTGAAATGTAACTCAGCTGGTCAGAAAATGTCCTTGCGCCACTTAGACAGTGATCTACTCTTATACATAAATACTCATAAACGTGACTAAAAAATATAGGGTGGACAGGGATTGATAGACAATTTAATTCTTAATACAATTGCGGAATTACATTTTTTTATTTATCCTTACTTTTCAATACAGTTTGTGCCAAGCGAAGCTACGTCAAAAAACATGGCGTCCTAAGCCACTAAAATGTTTCGACAGAAACACGATTTATCATAATAAAAATGTCCTACTTTGAGCTGTTCTTCCATCAGTATCTTGGGCAAAGGATCCTTTCTTGGGAGTAATCGTCTTTTGGTGGAAAGCTGTCCTCTTGCCATGTGGAAATGCCAACTGCGTTCGGGATGAACTGAAAAGCGTGCCCAGCTATTCACATCGTTTCAAAAATAAATGTCCCAAAATCGCACTAAACGGATATAAATTGCTATAAAACGCTTTAAATTAACTACCTTATGATGTTTTTAACTCCTATAACGAGTGAAAAGATGACCGGAGAAATATAACAGGCTAAACTAACGCTTGGAACAGGAGAGGGTCGGTGTCCTCCACGCGCGTTACGCACCAAGAAAAGACTTGCTAGCTACAGGTTTTTTTAATTTGTAGTGCCTGTGAACGCGCAATCGACCCCATTGGAATCGTCATCACGTAAAGGCATCCAGGGGAAGACGTAAGAAGTGTCCGTATAGTCATAGCAATAACAGTGCCCTTTTAACTGACTTCAGAACAGTGGCCAACATTTCTGAAATCTGACTCCATGTCAGGGAAATTGCTGTAGAATGGGCTCTGTTCCACTTAGAGACAAAATTTCAACTCCTATAGAAACTATAGACTGTTTTCTATCCAATAATAATAATAATATGCATATTGTACGATCAAGGATTTTGTGGGAAGCCGTTTCAAAAATTACCCAATTAGCATAAATAGTCTCAACAGCGCCCCCATCCTCAACAGGCTAACTTCTTATGGCTGCAACCCGCTACCGGGATCGATATGACAGCAGCCAGATAAAGTCCAGGGCGCCAAATTCAAAAAACAGAAATCTCATAATTAAAATTCCTCAAACATACATGTGTCTTATATCATTCTAAAGGTATTCTTGTTGTTTCCCTCTACCGCTTCTCCCTTACGGATCCGGGATCCTCCTCATCAAAAAAGCTGACTAGCATAGCCTAGCCTAGCGCCACAGGGATTTATAATTTCATGAAATCACAAGTCCAATACAGCAAATGAAAGATAAACATCTTGTGAATCCGATTTTCCGATTTTTTCCCCGATTTTTAAAATGTTTTACAGCGAAAACACAATATATATTTATATTAGCTCACCACAATAGCCAAACACACAACGCCATGTTTTCACCATGTTTTCACCGCCAACATAGCTTTCACAAAACCCACAAATAGAGATAAAATTAATCACTAACCTTTGAAAACTTCATCAGATGACAGTCTTATAACTTCATGTTATACAATACATTTATGTTTTGTTCGAAAATGTGCAAATTTAGAGGTATAAATCGTAGTTTTACATTGCAGCCACATCACAAATAGCACCAAAACAGACAGAATAATTACAGAGATCAACGTGAAATACCTAAATACTCATCATAAAACATTTCTGAAAAATACATGGTGTACAGCAAATTAAAGATAACATCTTGTGAATCCAGCCAATATTTCCGATTTTTTAAGTGTTTTACAGCGAAAACACAATATAGCATTATATTAGCCTGTCTAGCTCTGGCGTTCCGCTAGCGGAACTCCTCCCACATTCCACTGAAAAGGCAGAGCGCGAAATTCAAAAAATATTTTTTTGAAATATTTAACTTTCACACATTAACAAGTCCAATACAGCTAATGAAAGATACACATCGTGTGAATCCAGCCTACATGTCCGATTTTTTAAATGTTTTACAGGGAAAACACAATATATATTTATGTTAGCTCACCAACAAATAGAAAAAAGCACAGACATTTTTCACAGCACAGGTAGCATGCACAAAATCAACCAAACTAACCTAGAACAAACCAAAGAAACCAAGAAACAACTTCATCAGATGACAGTCTTATAACATGTTATACAATAAATCTATGTTTTGTTCGAAAAATGTGCATATTTCAGGTATAAATCATAGTTTACATTGCGGCTACAATCAGAAATTGCACCGAAAGCAGCCAGAATAATTACAGACACCAACGTGACATACCGAAATACTCATCATAAAACATTTCAGAAAAATACATGGTGTATAGCAAATGAAAGACAAAGATCTTGTGAATACAGACAATATTTCCGATTTTGTAAGTGTTTTACAGCGAAAACATAATATAGCTTACTACATATTAGCTTACTACAATAGCCTACCACACGACCGCATTCATTCATCAAGGCACGTTAGCGATAGCAATAGGCACGTTAGCGTTAGCGAATAAACCAGCAAAAGATATTACATTTCACTAACCTTCATAAACCTTCCTCAGATGACAGTCCTATAACATCAGGTTATACATACACTTATGTTTTGTTCGAAAATGTGCATATTTAGAGCTGAAATCCGTGCTTATACAACGTAGCATAACGTAGCATAACGTGCTAACGTAGCATCTTTTCCCCAGAATGTGCGGATATTTCTATTAGACTCTCACCTATTCTGACCAAATAGCTATTCATAAACATTACAAAAAAATACATGTTGTATAGGAAATGATAGATCCATTAGTTCTTAATGCAATCGCAGTGTTAGAATTCTAAAAATATCTTCATTACGACATAAGACTTAGTTATGGTAAGGGAATAACCAAAACCTGAGCGCAAAGCTACTAGTACACAGTTCGACAGATATATGAAATAGCATCACAAAATGGTTCCTACTTTTGCTGATCTTCTATCAGAATGTTGTACCTTTGGTCCTTCGTCCAAAAGCGTCTTTGTTTGGATTCAGAACGTTCTTTTTCCCTCTTGAATTAGCAAGCACACTGGCCATGCGGCGCTAAGCTCTCCAACGTCAACAAAGTCAAACAACGCAACACAACTAACGTCCCGAATAAATTTCAATAATCTAATGAAACTATATTGAAAAAACATACTTTAGGATGATATTGTAACATGTATCAAATAAAATCAAAGCCGGAGATCATATTCGCCCATAACGACTGGTTTCCAGTAGGCAATAACAGGTCCCAACACGCGCCTTGCAGAAAACAGAAAATGCGGGACACCTTGTTCCAAGAGGGATTATTCAACGTCAGACAGAGAAAATCAACTCCTTTTTCCTCTCACTTCCTCTTGACATCCGGGTGAAGGTGTATGACGTGCACGTATAGCCATACCTATCATGCCCATTTATAGGCAGTCACTTGAACAGAACATAGATTTCAGACTTTCCACTTCCTGGTCACAAAGTGTGCTGCCAAATGAGTTCTGTTTTACCCACAGACAAAATTCCAACGGTTTTAGAAACTAGAGAGTGTTTTCTATCCAATAGTAATAATAATATGCATATTGTACGAGCAAGAATTGAGTACGAGGCCGTTTAAATTGGAGACGTTTTTCCCCAAAAGTGAAAACAGCACCCCCTGTCCTCATCAGGTTAACTTACTACAATAGCCTACCACACAACCGCATTCATTCATTCAAGGCACGTTAGCGATAGCAATAGGCACGTTAGCGATAGCGAATAAACCAGCAAAATATATGAACTTTTTCATTTTTTTCACTAACCTTCATAAACTTCATCAGATGATGAAGTCAGATGACAGTCCTATAACATCATTTAACACAATACATATATGGTTTGTTCGAAAATGTGCATATTTAGAGCTGAAATCCGTGGTTATACATTCTAAAAACTTAGCATCTTTTTCCCAGAATGTCCGGATATTTTTCTGACACTCACCTATTCTGACCAAATAACTATTCATAAACTTTACTAAAAAATACATGTTGTATAGGAAATGATAGATACACTAGTTCTTAATGCAATCGTTATGTTAGAATTCTAAAAAGAACTTCATTATGACATGCAGCTTACGTTATTGCGAGAGAGCGCCCAAAATCTGGGCGCAAACTAAAAGTAAACATGTTCGACAGATATATGAAATAACATCATAAATGGGTCCTACTTTTGATGATCTTCCATCAGAATGTTGTACAAGTGGTCCTTTGTCCAGAACAATCGTTGTTTGGTTTTAGAATGGCATTTCACCCTCTCGAATGAGCAAGCAAAACTAGCCAAGTGGCGCTAAGCTCTCCTTCGTCACCAAACGCAAAGAACCCAACACGCCTAAACTCCCGAAAAAAATTCAATAATCTAATAAAACTATATTGAAAACACATACTTTACGATGATATTTTCACATTTATCAAATAAAATCAAAGCCGGAGATATAAGACGTCTATAACGAATGCTTTTCCGAAGCCAATACTGGTGACCTTTATGCGCTTCATGAACAAAGGAATTCTGGGGTCATGTCATTCCAAGCTCTATCTTTTGACCATAGAAATACCTAGAAACCCCATTTCACCTCTCACAGCCTATTGACATCTAGTGGAAGGCGTATGAAGTGCATGTATACTAATAGATGTCAAGCACATTTATAGGCAGGCCCTGGAACAGAGCCTCGATTTCAGATTTTTCACTTTCTGACAGGAAGTTTGCTGCAAAATGAGTTCTGTTTTATTCACAGACATAATTCAAACGGTTTTAGAAACTTGAGAGTGTTTTCTATCCAATAGTAATAATAATATGCATATTGTACGAGCAAGAACTGAGTACGAGGCCGTTTAAATTGGGCACGATTTTTCCCCAAAGTGAAATTAGCGCCCTCTATCCTCAACAGGTTTTAAGCAAGGCAGCTAGCACAAAAGTACAAAATTGTTGAAATGAAGAAAAAAAAAAATCACTAGAAGTTGACCGATTTTCCATCAAGCCAACTGGAGGCTGGGAGAGGAAATCACAGTCAACTGACTGACCAGGGTTAAATAAAACACTTTTTTTCTAGTAAATAGCCTGCCGAGATAAAATTCTGATTAAAAGCATAACTTATCACATTTTTCTCAGTAATGATGCCAGAGTCTGACAGTTTGCTTAGGCAGGGAAGGCTCAATTGCCTGAAAAGCTGCCAATCAGCTACCGAGTCAGTTTTTCTAGCCTTGGCCAAGGTCTGAGGAGTTTGCTGGTTTTCTTATATTAACTAAACTACTGAAAGAGCTGCTTCCTTTTCTTGGCCCTCCTATGTTGAATATAATAAATGACGCCCTATCCACCGGATGTGTACCAAGCTCACTAAAAGTGGCAGTAACAAACACTCTCGAAAAAAACAAACCTTGGCCCAGAAAATATAAAAAACTATCGGCCGATGTCGAATCTCCCATTCCTCTCAATTTTTTTGAAAAAGCTGTTGCACAGCAACTCACTGCCTTCCTGAAGACAATGTATACGAAACGCTTCAGTCTGGGTTTAGACCCCATCATAGCACTATGCCTGCACTCGTGAAGGTGGTAAATTACCTTTTAACCTGTTAAGGCTAGGGGGTGCTGTTGTCACTATTTATGGAAATCGTGTAATTTTTGAAACGGCTTCCTACAAAATTCTTGATCGTACAATATGCATATTATTATTATTATTGGATAGAAAACAGTCTATAGTTTCTATAGCCGTTTAAATTTTGTCTCTGAGTGGAACAGAACTCATTCTACAGCAATTTCCCTGACATGGAGTCAGATTTCACACATTTTGGCCCCTGTTCTGGAGTCAGTTTTAAGGCCACTGTTATTGCTATGAGTATACGGACACTGCTTACGTCTTCCCCTGGATGCCTTTACGTGATGACGCTTTGAATGGTATCGATTGCCCAATCACAGCCCCTATAAAACAAAAACACGTGTAGGTAGGAACTCTTTTCTAGGTGCGTCATACTCGCGGAGGATACCGACCTACTGTTTTTCCAAGCATTAGTGTAGCCAGTTATATTTCTCTGGTCATGTTTCTACTCGTTATAGGAGTTAAAAACATCATAAGGTAGTTAATTTAAAGCGTTTTATAGCAATTTATATCCGTTTAGTGCGATTTTGGGACATTTATTTCTGAGACGCTGTGAATCTCTGGGCACCGTTCCAGTTCATGCCGAACGCAATGTGCATTTCTACATGGCAAGAGGACAGCTTTCCACCAAAAGACGATTAGACCCAAGAAAGGATTCTTTGACCAAGATTCTGATGGAAGAACAGCTCAAAGTAGGAACAATTTATTATGATAAATCGTGTTTCTGTCGAAAAATGTTAATGGCTTAGGACGCCATCTTTTTTGACGTAGCTTCGCTTGGCGCAAACTGTATTGAAAAGTAAGGATAATTTAAAAAATGTAATTCCGCGATTGTATTAAGAATTAAATTGTCTATCAATCGCTGTCCACCCTATATTTTTTAGTCACGTTTATGAGTATTTATGTATACGACTAGATCACTGTCTAATATGGCGCACAACATTTTCTGACCAGCTGGGCTACTTTTCTCATTGTCTAACCATGATTTTGGTGGCTAAATATGCACATTTTTGAACAAACTGTATATGTATGTTGTAATGTGATGTTACAGGAGTGTCATCTGAAGAATTCTGAGAAGGTTAGTGAAAAAATTAATATATTTTGGCGATGTTTACGTTATCGCTCTCTTTGGCTAGAATCAATGCTGGGGTAATGTTTGCACATGTGCTATGCTAATATAACGATTTATTGTGTTTTCACTGTAAGACACTTAGAAAATCTGAAATATTGTCTGTATTCACAGGATCTGTGTCTTTCGATTAGTGTATGCTGTGTATTTTTACGAAATGTTTGATGATTAGTAGTTAGGTAAACACGTTGCTCATTGTAATTATTCTAGTCCATTTGTGACGGTGGGTGCAATTGTAAACTATGACATCTACCTGAAATATGCACATTTTTCTAGCAAAACCTATCCTATACCATAAATGTGTTATCAGACTGTCATCTGAGGAGGTTTTTTCTTGGTTAGTGGCTATCAATATCTTAGTTTAGCCGAATTGGTGATAGCTACTGGTGTTTAAAAAGATGGTGGATTATGCTAATGTGTTTAGCTAATAGATTTACATCTTTACATATTGTGTCTTCCCTGTAAAACATTTTAAAAATCGGACATGTTTGCTGGATTCACAAGATCTGTGTCTTTCATTAGCTGTATTGGACTTTAATGTGTGAAAGTTAAATATTAAAAAAAAAAAAAAAAAAAATATTTCGCGGCTCTGCCTTTTCCGCTAGCGGCACCCCAGTCCTATACAGGTTAATGGCGTCAGACCAAGGCTCTGCATCTGTCCTCGTGCTCCTAGACCTTAGTGCTGCTTTTGATACCATCGATCATCACATTCTTTTGGAGAGATTGGAAACACAAATTGGTCTAGACGGACAAGTTCTGGCCTGGTTTAGATCTTATCTGTCGGAAAGATGTGAGTTTGTCTCCTTGGATGGTTTGTCTTCTGACAGATCAACTGAAGGTTCCGTTTTAGGACCACTATTGTTTTCGCTATATATTTTTCCTCTTGGGGATGTCTTTCGGAAACATAATGTTAACTTGCACTGCTATGCAGATGATACACAGCTGTACATTTCAATAAAAAACATGGTGAAGCCTCAAAATTGCCCTCCCGGGAAGCTTGTGTTTCAGACAAAAGGAAGTGGATGGCGGCAAATGTTTTACTTTTAAACTCAACAAAACAGAGATGCTAGTTCTAGATCCCAAGAAACAAAGAGATATTCTGTTGGTATTTGTTGGTGTTTTATTAGAATCCCCATTAGCGGTTGCAAAAGCAGCAGCTACTCTTCCTGGGGTCCACACAAAACATGAAACATAATACAGAACATTATTAGACAACAACAGTTCAAGGACAGAACTACATACATTTTTTAAAAGGCACACATATCATTGCATACACACAAACTATCTAGGTCAATAGAGGAGAGGCGTTGTGCCGTGAGGTGTTGCTTTATCTGTTTTTTGAAACCAGGTTTGCTGTTTATTTGAGTAATATGATATGAATATATAATACTGTACGTTTTCTTGAATTTGTTCTGGATTTGGGGACTACGACAAGACCCCTGGTGGCATGTCTGGTGGGATAAGTGTGTATGTCAGAGCTGTGTGTAAGTTGACCATGTAAACTATTTGGGATTTTCAACACATTAATGTTTCTTATAAAAAGAAGTGATGCAGTCAGTCTCTCCTCAACTCTTAGCCAAGAGAGACTGGCATGCATAGTATTTATAACAGCCCTCTGATTACAATTAAGAGCAAAATGTGCAGCTCTGTTCTGGGCCAGCCGCAGCTTAAAAATACACAGCGTACAGCAAATGAAAGACACAGATCTTGTGAATCTAGCCAATATTTCAGATTTTCTAAGTGTTTTACAGCGAAAACACAATATAGCGTTATATTAGCTTACCACAATAGCAAACATCACAACAGCATTGATTCAAGTCAAAAATAGCGATAACATATAAACCACCAAAATATATTAATTTTTTCACTAACCTTCTCAGAATTCTTCAGATGACAGTCCTATAACATCATATTACACAATGCATAAAGAGTTTGTTCGAAAATGTGCATATTTAGCGCCACAAATCGTGGTTATACAATGAGAAAAGTAGCAAAGCTGGCCAGAAAATGTCAGGAGAAATCTTTGAAGAGGCACCTATTCTAATCAGTAACTATTCCAAAACTTGACTAAAAAATACAGGTTGGACAGCAATTGAAAGACAAATGAGTTCTTAATGCAATCGCTGGGTTACATTTTTAAAATTAGCGTTACTTCAAAATACAGCGTGCGATAAAGCGAAGCTGCACTGCAATTAATGGCGGCTTATGCATTTGACATTTTTCAACAGAACAACGAATTATCAGCATAAATAGTTCTTACTTTTTGATTAACTCTCATCAGAATCTTGGGAAAGGTGTCCTTTGTCCAAAAGAATCGTTGCTAGGTTGTATAACGTCCTCTTCCACGTTGCAATTAGCAGTAAACATTAGCATGAAAGAGAGAGAGATACCCAACCCCCTAGAACGCCAGGAAATGAAATACCCAAAAATCGCAATATACTGACAAACTGATATAATTCGGTTTAAAATAACAAGATTATGATGTCTTTAAAGCCTATATCGAATAAAAACACAGCCGGAAATGTCTAAGATCTATAACCGATGGTTCTAGTACAATGTGCCAAGGTCCTCAGTGCGTCAGAGCGAAGAGTGAAAAGAACTCTCAGAGGACCTGAGCCCTAGGACCATGCCTCAGGACTATTTGGCCTGATGACTCCTTGCTGTCACAAGTCCACCTGGTCGTGCTGCTGCTCCAGTTTCAACTATTCTGCCTGCAGCTATGGAACCCTGACCTGTTCACCAGACGTGCTACCTTGTCCCGGATCTGTTGTTTTCGACTCTCTCTCTCTACCGCACCTGTTGTCTCTAACTCTGAATGATTGGCTATGAAAAGCCAGTTGACATTTACTTCTGAGGTGCTGACCTGTTGCACCCTCTACAACCACTGTGATTATTATTATTTGACCCTGCTGGTCATCTATGAACGTTTGAACATCTTGGCCATGTAGAACGCCGCAGCCCGTCTGGTGTTCAACTTTCCCAAGTTCTCTCACGTCACCCCGCTCCTCCGCTCTCTCCACTGGCTTCCAGTTGAAGCTCGCATCCGCTACAAGACCATGGTGCTTGCCTACGGAGCTGTGAGGGGAACGGCACCTCCGTACCTTCAGGCTCTGATCAGGCCCTACACCCAAACAATGGCACTGCGTTCATCCACCTCTGGCCTGCTCGCCTCCCTACCTCTGAGGAAGTACAGTTCCCGCTCAGCCCAGTCAAAACTGTTCGCTGCTCTGGCACCCCAATGGTGGAACAAACTCCCTTACGACGCCAGGTCAGCGGAGTCAATCACCACCTTTCGGAGACACCTGAAACCCCACCTCTTTAAGGAATACCTAGGATAGGATAAAGTAATCCTTTCTAACCCCCCCCCCCCTTAAAAGAGTTAGATGCACTATTGTAAAGTGGTTGTTCCACTGGATATCATAAGGTGAATGCACCAATTTGTAAGTCGCTCTGGATAAGAGCGTCTGCTAAATGACTTAAATGTAATGTAAATGTACTGTTATAATCTCCACCTGGCACAGCCAGAAGGGGACTGGCCACCCCTCAGAACCTGGTTCCTCTCTAGATTTCTTACTAGGTCCCTGCCTTTCTAGGGAGTTTTTCCTAGCCACCGTGCTTCTACTTCTGCAATGCTTGCTGTTTGGGGTTTTAGGCTCGGTTTCTGTATAGCACTTTGTGACATCGGCTGATGTGAAAAGGGATTTATAAAGTTTTAGCTCCTGCTTTTTCCAGGCTCTCTTTTCTCACCCTCCTGGTTCCCTGCCTGTCCTGAATCTGAGCCCACCTGCCTGACCGCTCTGACTGAGCCTGCCTGCTATCCTGTACCTTTGCCCCTACTCTGGATTACCGACCTCTGCCTGACCTGGGCCTGTCTGCCGTCCTGTACCTTGGCCCCACTACTCTGGATTATCGACCCCTGCCTGCCTTGACCTGTCGTTTGCCTGCCCCTGTTGCTGTAATAAACATTGTTACTTCTACACAGTCTGCATTTGGGTCTTACCTGAAACCTGATAACAGACCCTAGTTTTGTTGCACCTGGACTACTGTCCAGTCGTGTGGTCCAGTGCCACAAAGAGGGACTTAAGAAAATTGCAATTGGCTCAGAACAAGGCAGCAAGGCTGGTCCTTGGATGTACACAGAGAGCTTACATTAATAATATGTATGTCAATCTCTCATGGCTCAAAGTAGAGGAGAGATTGACTTCATCAATACTTTTTTTGTAAGAAGTATTGACTTCCTGAATGCATCTAGCTGTCTGTTTTAAACTACTAGCACACAGCTCGGATTAGCGCAACCTTATTACCGCCAAACCTGCGGTCAAGAGTTATGAAGGCAGTCAAATTCCACATGACCGTGTAGTCACGGTTATTAGGCTGCTCCAAGCTCTGATGATGCCGCTGGTCATTAGTAGCCTACCAAACATGCTAACTGCCTGGTACTCAGCACTCTATTGTCCCTCTAATCACTCTGACATCAATGCAAATTTATTCAAAAATCTATCAAACACTTCATGTGAGCCCATGAGCTCATGTTGCGGAACATTTCTATAGGCTATGCAGAGTGATGTCCGCTAATAAAAAGAGTAGAATCCCATCAGCTTTCTATAGACTAGGCCTAGTATATTTTTTTCTCAGCTTTCCTCATTTTAAGCACATTTCTTATAATTACAACAGGAGTATAGCCTACCTGGATGGCATGAAAATAAATCATGGGGAAAAGCGTCCTCCATTCGCTATTTCAGTGCATAGATGACATGTATTTTTCCCACTGCCCGTTTCGATATAGGTGCATGATAATGGTCCATTCTAAATCCAAATAAATGTCATACATATATTACTTAGTATATGTAAAGACAAGATTAAATCATGGGTGACTGATGGGTGACAATATTAGCCTATCACTTGCGAATTATATATTATCCCTTGTGAATGATGACCAGCATAAGAAACAATACGTTTTTTTGAGACTTATTCAAATAATAGTCACACACCTCATGAACCCTAGCCCATAGGCCTATATGTTAATATAAGGTTTGTATCACAACAAAGTGGCCAAATAACTTCTTAAAATTAAGCTCATTAATCTGTTTTACAAGGGGTGTAGAGCCTAACTGGCATATATAAGCAACGCTTGAGTTTCAAAATTGGGGAAGATCATTTTCACCATAAAAACGCACATTTATAATAAAAGCATTGCATGTATAACTGCATTTGCAGTCACTTTTGATAATGGTGTTTTCTGCTAATGGAACATTCCCGCTTATAGACTACTACCATGTGCGCATTGCTGTGCTTATAATGTGAAGAAATAGCCTAATAGTTTATCAACGTTTTAAGCTAAACGTTCTGATCTGTTGCCTCAGCCACATTGCATAAACACGTTTTCTTGATGCTAGTGGTTGTATTCATTTGGGATCTATCGCATCCCACAACTGTCCCAGACTGTTAGGAATATTTATTTATTGCACAGAATATAATATGTCGACTTTTGTACTATGGGAGATAGTAGATTCACAGGCTAGTGCTTTTGCTGTTCGTTACTACTCATCCTACCTACTCATCTTGTTGGCTGACGAAAAGTAAATGTGGACAGTTCTTCCAATATCTTCAATATGCACCTCGGAATTCAATAAGGACGCGCGCAGTTGTGTCCCTGATGTGTCTGTCTTAACTTGTAGCCTGAGAGAAACACCTGATCACATGACTAAGAGCCATGTGAGTGAGAGACGCATCAGATTGAGCATCACACTCAGGGAGAAGGGCACAAGGCAGCACTCCTGGCCACAAAAGGGATTGATTCTTTTGGGGTGCTTTCCGGACACAAAGGGGATGCCGCCGTGAAATTGTAGGCATTATCAAGTGCTTGTCAAATTGTGAATGAGAGACTATTGGAGTGTGTAAAGCCTGTGCAAAAAACAAAGCAGAGCTCATGCCATTCAAGCAACTTTTTTCAAATCATTATTAGAGTCTCATCATGCAGCCTTACAAGGTATTAAAAATCAAAACATTACAGCCCATGTTTGTAGAACAACCAAAGTTACATGAATCATTTCAAATTAAGCATATAGGAGCACCAATTTCGTTGTTAGCCGCTCAACACAAAATAGCTTCAAATCACTTGGAGAAAATATTTATATTTTATTAAGTTCAATTGTATTCTTCATACTTCATACTTTAAAATGTTATAAAATAATGCCATGGAATTATAAGCAAATCGTGTCTCCTAAATGAACTGTAACGACCTGGGTGTCGGGGGGTGTGAAATCAGACGCAGGAACAGCAGAGCTTCAATGCGGTGATTTTTAATTTCCAACCGGCAAACCAAAATGTCCAACACGGACTTACAGGGTGTCATAAACACCTGTCTACTAATACGGGAGACAGACCCAGTATACAATACAATACACCACTCCCGAAATCCACAGCTACAGACGAACAATCCCGCACAAATAAGCATACAGGCTGGCTGACTAATAAAGCCACACTAATTACCAATTAACTCAAACCAGGTGATACAAATAAACACATAAGGAGGGGGAGGAAAAAGAGTCAGTGGCAGCTAGTAGGCCGGTGACGACGACCGCCGAGCACCACCCGAACGGGAAGGAGAGCCTGCCTTGTTGAAGTCGTGACATGAACTAGTGTAGCTCACAGTCATTTGGCATAGGCACATCAGGACCTAACATGAGGAAAAGTGCATAATTTCTTTCTGAAACTACCTTTTCTTCATATCATGCTTCTTTAGACCTGTCTAAAATAAATAATGGATTTATTGTGAAGGTGTAGGCTATATTACATGGATTTATTAGACTTTTTAAAATGGCTTGTAGGCTATGTGTGGAAGCCAGGAGATGCTAAATTAGTTTTTTAATGAACAGTAAATTATCGTGAGACCGACAGATATTCGCTTGACAATCACCGGCTGACAAAATTTCATGACTGCCACAGCCCTAGCTCCGACACCCATACCCCACAAGACGCCACAAGACATGCCACCAGAGATCTCTTCACAATTCCCAAATCCAGAACAGACAATGGGAGGCGCACAGTACTACATAGAGCCATGGCTACACGGAACTCTATTCACCGTCAGGTAACCGATGCAAGCAGTAGAATCAGATTTAAAAAACAGATTCAAAAAACACCTTCTGGAACAGCGGGGACTTTGAAGAGACACACACATAGGCACAGACACATGCATACACACACACACAGTAACATATGCACTATACACACACATACACATGTATTTAGTACTGTAGATATGTGGTAGTGGTGGATTAGGGGACTGAGGGCACACAGTGTGTTGTGAAATCTGTGAATGTATTGTAATGTTTCAAAAATGGTATAAACTGCCTTAATTTTGCTGGACCCCAGGCAGACTAGCTGCTGCTTTGGCAGCATGGGGATCCATAACAAACACAAATACAAAAACTAGCGAGCCAGACTGTTGGTTTATAAAAAAACAGAGAAATCAGAGAAATCTAAACTTGTTTTCATGAATTCCTCACGCATTTAAATGGCTAGACAAATAGACGGCTATTGAAGCAATCTAGCCAGGCTAATGTTGCTAACTAGCTAACCATGAGCTAGATAGCTAAATAACAGGTATTTTCAATGTAACACGTGCCCAAGACAGTTCACAGAATTGTCCATTTAACCTGTTTGGGCTGCAAGCTGAATATTGAAAAAACTGGAAAATGTGTGCACATTTTCAAACGGCCTCCTAAGAAACTTTTTATTTTCCAATATGCATATATTTACTACTGTTGGATAGATAACAGTCTATAGTTTCTAAAAAGGTTTGAATTGTTTCTCTAAGTCGAACAGAAATATTTTTACAGACATTTTCCCAGCCGAATTGAGATTTCCAAAATGCGATGTGTCTCTTTAAGACCTTCTCTATAAAAGGCCCTTTGACTTGGGACCATAGGGACACGTCACACGCCTTCGTCAGGCTGTAATGCGGAAGTGAGAATTGAAAGGAGTCGAATATCTCGTCCATGGACTGAATAACACACCTTCTTGTGAGACCTGCGCAGTTAAAAAAAAATTCCAGGCGCGAAGCATAATTTGGTCTCGGCTTCTGGAACAAGGTAGATAACGGTGAATATGATGTCTGACTACGATATTATTTGATACATGTCACAAAATCATCCTAAAGTATGTTTTTTCAATATACTTTAATTATATTATTGCAATTTATTCTGGACTTTAGATGTGATACGACGGAAGAATTTTTTGAAGAAACGCTGTGTAGCGCCGCAATGCTATTGTGCTTGCTAACCAAAGAGGGAAATAATTCGTTCTGGAACCCAACTAAAGACTACTGGACATTGGACCCCGTTACAACATTCTGATGGAATATCAACAAAGATAAGACCCAATTTGGGATGCTTTTTCATATATCTGTTGAGCTGTGCTGTGCTAAGTGGGCTAACTGTGCTAGGCTAGCGCTTGACCAATGCTAGTGCTGACTTATGCTAGCTTATGTTGTTAGCTAATATAACGATATATTGTGTTTTCGCTGTAAAACACTTAAAAAATCGGAAATGTTGGCTTTATTCACACGATATCTGTCTTTCATTAGTTATCCACCATATGTTTTTCTGAAATGTTTTATGAGGTGTAATTAGTAGCCGACGTTGGTGTATGTATTTTCTCTGGCTACTCCCGTCTGGATTCAGACTCTAGCTATGTGTTAGCATTTTTGGGTAGCATCAATGTAAAACTGATTTATAGCTAAAATATGCACTTTTTATGAACAAAACATAGATTTATTGTGTAACATGTTATATGACTGTCATCTGAGGTAGTTTTTTCTGGGCTCTTTAGGTTGGTTTTAGTTTATTTCGGTTGGCTTGTGCATGCTACTTGAATCATAATTCATACTTCATAATCATATCCATACGTGTCTGTCCACTTTTGTATTTGGTGGTGAGCTAACATAAATATATGTGGTGTTTTCTCTGTAAAACATTTAAAAAATCGGACATGTTGGCTGGATTGACAAGATGTTTATCTTTCAAATGCTGTATTGGACTTGTTAATGTGTAAAAGTTAAATATTTAAAAAAAATAGATTTTGAATTTCGCGCCCTGCAGCTGTTGTCATTTTTGTCCGATTTCGGGCTTGCAGCCCAAACAGGTTTTAAATAACTTTATCCAATTTATGAATTACTAAATTCAAATCATATTAAAAAAAATGTCACATGCTTACTTACAGTGGCTTGTGAAAGTATTCACCCCTCTTGGCATTTTTCCTATTTTCATGCTTTACAACCTGGAATTAAAATTATTTTTTTGGGGGGGGGGTTGTATCATTTGATTTACACAACATGCCTACCACTTTGAAGATGCAAAATATTTTTATTGTGAAACAAACAAGATATAAGACAAAAAATATGAAAACTTGAGCGTGCATAACTATTCAACCCCCAAAGTCAATACTTTGTAAAGCCACCTTTTGCAGCAATTGCAGCTGCAAGTCTTTTGAAGTATGTCTCTATAAGCTTGGCACATCTAGCCCCTGGGATTTTTGCCCATTCTTCAAGGCAAAACTGCTCCAGCTCCTTCATTTTGGGTGGGTTTCGCTGGTGTACAGCAATCTTTAAGTCATACCACAGATTCTCAATTGGATTGAGGTCTGGGTTTTGACTAAGCCATTCCAAGACATTTAAATGTCTCCCCTTAAACCAGTGTTGCTTTAGCAGTATGCTTAGGGTCATTGTCCTGTTGGAAGGTGAACCTCCGTCCCAGTCTCAAATCTCTGGAAGACTGAAACAGGTTTCCCTCAATTTTCCTGTATGTAGCACCATCCGTCATTCCTTCAATTCTGACTAGTTTCTCAGTCCCTGCCAATGAAAAACATCCTCACAGCATGATGCTGCCACCACCATGCTTCACTGTGGGGATGTTGTTTTTGGGGTGATGAGAAGTGTTGGGTTTGCGCCAGACATAGCGTTTTCCTTGATGGCCAAAAGGCTCAATTTTAGTCTCATCTGACCAGAGTACCTTCTTCCATATGTTTGGAGAGTCTCCCATATGCCTTTTGGCGAACACCAAACGTGTTTGCTTATTATTTTCTTTAAGCAATGGCTTTTTTCTGGCCACTCTTCCGTAAAGCCCTAGGAAGATACTCCAATCTCTGCAGTGGAGCTTTGCAGCTCTTTCAGGGTTATCTTTGGTCTCTTTGTTTCCTCTCTGATTAATGCCCTCCTTGCCTGTTCTGGGAATTTGGGTGGGCGGCCCTCTCTTGGCAGATTTGTTGTGGTGCCATTTTTTTCATTACCCTTCACCAATTTGGACTATTTTGTGTATGTCCATTACATGAAATCCAAATAAAAATCTATTTAAATTACAGGTTGTAGTACAACAAAATTAGAATAACGCCAAGGAGGATGAATACTTCTGCAAGGCACTGTACAAGTCCTTAACAATGCAGTTTTCGGCCTCCCGGGTGGCGCAGTGGTCTAGGTGTGCCACCAAAGACTCTGAGTTCGAGCCCAGGCACTGTCGCAGCAGGCTGCGACCGGGAGGTCCGTGGGGCGACGCACAATTGGCCTGGCGTCGTCCGGGTTAGGGAGGGTTTGGCCGGTAGGGATATCCTTGTCTCATCGCGCACTAGCGACTCCGGTGGCGTGCCGTGTGCAGTGCGCGCTAACCAGGTCGCCAGGTGCACGGTGTTTCTTCCGACACATTGGTGCGGCTGGCTTCCGGTATGGATGCGCGCTGTGTTAAGAAGCAGTGCGGCTTGGTTGGGTTGTGTTTCGGAGGACGCATGGCTTTCGACCTTCGTCTCTCTCGAGCCCGTACGGGAGTTGTAGCAATGAGACAAGATAGTAACTACTAACAATTGGATACTGTAACGTTCGTCTTGTGGTGCATGAACGGACCAAGGCGCAGCGGGTGATGAATACATACTGAATTTATTTACAACAAGACGAAAACACTAACGAACACTAGAACAAACTACAAAACAATAAACGAAGTCAACAGACTTGAAACAAATTAACTTACATATAGACGAAGAACGCACGAACAGGAACAGACTACCTAAAACGAACGAACAAACGAAACAGTCCCATGTGGTATACACTGACACAGGAACAATCACCCACAAACAAACAGTGAGAACAACCTACCTTAATATGGCTCTCAATCAGAGGAAACGTAAAACACCTGACCTCTAATTGAGAACCATACCAGGCAAACCATTAACCCAACATAGAAAACACATAACATAGACTACCCACCCCAAATCACGCCCTGACCAACTAAACACATACCAAACAACAGAAAACAGGTCAGGAACGTGACAGATACCAAGAAATTGGGGAGAAAAGGGGGTAAAATTCAACAAAACAAATACAACCCCCCCCAAAAAACAATGCAGTTTTCAGAAAAAACTTTATTGAAATATAACAAATATTTAAAGAACAACAATAAAATATCAGTAGCGAGGTTACATACAAGGGGTTCTGGTACAGTTTTGCTAACATTGGATAGTTAATCCTGAGATGATTACCTTTGCCTTAATTTGGCTGTCTCGTCCAGATCATCGCTCTGGTGAGTGATGTGTAGCTTAAGAAAGGCATTTGTACTTCTGTATGATAGCCACATTAGCAGCTAATTAGCATTTTATTTTGGGGGGGTAAATACAGGCCAATATATTGATAAAAGTAATCTTGTCGAGAGAGATTTACACTGTTATCAAAACGTCATGGCAGGGTAAGCCTACACGAAACACAGCCCTTATTTGAAGTGTTTCTAGAATACACAATGGATAAAATGAATGGTGGAAAAACGATTGGAAGAATTTCTGTGTTTGACCGCTAGGCTTTATGGGTATTATAACTCATACTGTAGTAGACTATGCTATAAATATGTAACGAGGCCCAGCCCAAAGAACGGGAGGGAGAGCGTTTTCTTGAGTGTTTCAAAACAAGGTAGTGGACAAGAACGAAATTTAAAATGGCTGCCGTGCATTCCTCTGGTGGATCGAGCATATTGTAGTTGATGGTGATACCCAACTTGAATTCAACATGAAACACTTTGTGTCTTGCTGTGACCTGTGTGATTTATCATATTTAATAATCATAGAACATATTAAGTAGGTATTTGCCCCAATTATCTTCCATTTTCGTACAAAAAATAAAAGCGTAAAAGATATTCCTGTAGTATCAACAAGCATTTGACCAGATGAGGGTTCTGAACAAGACTGGGCGGAATCTTGCCTGATAATAAAATTAGGAGGGCCGCCGGACGAAAGGACCCACTGTTTAATATGCATATTTATGCAGCCACCAGCGTTTTCAGAGAAGGCCGAATTCTAGCACTTTCTCTTAAAAAAATGTTTGTGGTTGGAGTTGTTCAATTCATCTTCATCATGGGCTCCATTGAGGTTCTGGCAAATGATCAGTGACACTAATGTAGTACAGTTCAAGAGAGGAGGGGCTTCACCTAACCCCCTCCTGCCCCCCCCACCCCAAAAAAGGGTGTCCCACGTCCCCCAATCCCACTCCCCCATACTTAGGCCCTCGCTGCAATTATGGCCAATCACCGGGCCTCAATAGGAAGCGACCGGGGCTTGTTTGTGCCTCTGCGGTCATTAAAAGAGGGGCGAAGAAAGGAATTAATGACTTAATTAAGGAAGAGAAAAAGGAAAAATCACACCGACTCTGGGAACTGAGAAGTGTATGAATGGGGGGCGCCTAGCTGGAACGCTCTGGAGCAGAGGATTGTGGGATTGCTGAAGTGTGTCATGATTTTGGTTGTCCTCCAGAGCAGATGGCGGCTCGGCGTTCACATACCATCCATTCTCGTCTTTGTCAACCCAGCCTGGCTCCTTTTTTTCTTTCCACATTGTTTTCATGCTAAAGTTTAAAGAGAGGAAGAAAAATAACAAATGTTTTTCCAGTTAACACAAGAGTATATAACAGTCTCAACTTTTTTCTCCCCTCCCCTCTTTCTCCCTTTCCCTCCCTCCACGTTGCCCTCTGTCTTTCTCGTTTCCCGCTCTCTAAAGTTAGACCAAATCAGAAAGGATGCTTGCTGTCCCCTGTGTTGGGGTGGTGATGTGCTCGAACTCTGGCCAGGCTTGACGGCTGCATCCATATTCATTCCCCTCTAATGTGGCAGTGGCCTCCTACTGCCAAGCCCAACCCTGCCTCTCCAGATCCAGCCTCACAGCCTAATTAATGTGGATAAACATGCAGGAAGAGATTCCCTCCTGTTTCCTCCACCCCTCCATTCATACCAACAGAGACCAGAGAGCCACAGTACCTCTAAGATATCCTGGCTGTTGCTGTTCCCTTTTCTCAGATGTTCCCTTTTTTGCCAGATAGAGTTGAATCCAGATAAGAATGTAGACAGCTTACTGTACCACCTAGAACATTTTATTTGAATATTAAGATAAAAGAATCTGTTAAAAGATGTAACTTCCCTTACCACCGTAGTTGCCCCGAAGTGCGCAGAATGAATGAATCTCCAAGTCGCTTCCCTTTGAGCATTAAAACAAATTCCTTTTCAAATGGGCTATTTGGTGCAAGAATTCCTGGAAGCAGTTTTTAGTTCCTATACTGTATCGCTGTGCCAGTTAATGTAACATCGAGTTGGAAAACGACTAAACCTTTTCCATTCTGAATTATGTATGTATGCTAATGCTAGCAATGTATTAGTTATTCAAATGCGATCCTTTTAGACAACAGCAGTGTTTACCCTCTTACTCCCTTTGATCGTCCAATCCAAAAGAGAGGGGGGCACATGAAAGAGAAGAAAGCGAGGAAAGACGAGTGTGTGTGACACTAACAGATATCAGCCAACACAACAAAGACACACAGGGAGATTAGCATGACAGAGAATGCTTGAGCTTCACACATTAATACATCATGTGAACCCCAACCAACCACCGCCCTCAAGGGCACAATGCAATATGCCTCTCCTCCATCCTCCTCTCGCTCACTTAACATTTTTTCCCCCTTCTTTTCACTTCTCTCATCTCTGCACCTCTGCACATTCTTTCCAGCTTTTCTTTCTTGTCTCTCTCTTGTCTCTTCTCTTTTTCCCAGCCTCTCTGCTCTTTCTTAGTAGATGTCTGAAGGGCCGTGAAGAGTTGGGGAGACTAGGTCTGGCCTCCCCGGGGTAGGGGCCACGGTGGAGTGCCAGGAAGAGAGGAGAGGGTCCCTGTCTGGAGGATGGAAGGATAGATGGATCACTGTATGAATGTGAGGAGATGGCATAGAGAGTGCTCTGCCCCCCATTGATGGAGTAAGGGCCAGGTTGCCAGCACTTGAGAGCTGCCCGTCCCTGTTTAAATCAAGTGCTGTCTTACCTGGCCTGGCCTCACAATTCACATTTGTTTTGTTTTGCTCTCAGTCATTTTGGGAGTCTGTTACTCTGTCAGCCATATGCACTACCTCCGGGCACTCTGTGGTCAAATTGAACTCCATTCAACACACATACAATATGCTGTTCAATATATTTATGGGGAGACTTAATGGGGGTTGCTTTAGTAGTTGTCACTGAGTTTTTTCCAATTATAGGTTCTTTCCACCATATTTTGGTGCCAACCAGTCAGGGGAGGTAGGAACGCCTAGAGCAACCTCCTCAAGGTGATCCAGAGATCGGGGATATCTTTGAACTGCCCCGAAGCAAGTGCCGTCTGCAGAAAAGACCGGCCGACATGCGAGCGCTGTTGAAAATCCCTCTTCATCAAAGGTACGCCCGAATTAGATACAATTAAGCTGTTTCTAGTTTCTGGCTAAAACATAAACTGAAAAAAAAAAAAAAAAAAAAGGCATGGTATTACCATTACCCATATAATCATAATTATAACTCCACAGATTGTCGCTCAATAGCACACGGCCTGTGAGTCGACCTTTGGGGAAAAAGTTACATGGCTTCCACAACAACTGAAAAATAACACGGAGGGACCATGCGAAATAAAGTGATTTAAGCGTTGAAAGCAACAACAACAAAAAACGTTGATAATGATATTAGTAATAGAGTCTTTTGTTTGATAATGAAGGATTCTACTTCTGACAGGAAAAAATACAATTAGCTGTTACACAGTTTCATATGTTGGGACTGAATTAATAATACGTTTCTATGCAATATTCACTATTAGAATAAAAGACACATGTTGCTAATTGTGGGGGTTGTGTGTAAGTAGACAGGGGTCAGGGTCAGGTTATATTGAGGGGAACCTACATGCCTTTACTTCCTATTGTTATGGACACTGTAACAATGAAGTCCATTTGGACAGTTAATGATACGCTTTACTGTGCAGGCAGGTAAACTCCCGTTATGTGGTCTTATTCTTTTGATTCAATCTTTTGGCAAGTCTGTTTTTATGCTAATGGTACAGTGGAATAATAATTAGGGTAATGATACAGAGCTTTAGATGTATTTTAGGTCAATGTGTTTACGGTGCTATTTAGGGATAGATGTGTTTTTATTGAATCACTTAGTCCTCGCTGTTTGTCTGGGGTTAGGAGGTCAGGGCGCTAATGAGGAATTTGCTGTTGTTTTTTTTGTCAAAGATGAAGGGAAAATGTTTTGTTTGACTTTGACTACAGTCTTGAAATTGACTGTCCAACAGACAACTTGTATCTCCAAGACTCCAACAATCTCAGCGTGTGAATTCAGCAACTAAAACTCGAATGAAAAAAGCTCTTACCTCAAAACATTCTGCTGAGGCTTTAGCTAACATTTCTTTGTTTTGTGGCATGGACAATAATAGCTGAAATGGTTCAGTGCAACGACAAAAGCCTGTTCTGTGTGATTACAGCTGTAGCCATCATTAGAGCGAGCCTCTTTAACGTAATTGATGGAGTGGATTCTCATATCAGACCTCAATAGACTGGGCAGGTTCCCCCCCCCCGCTTGTTTGGACTCATCTGTATTCACTGTGTGTGTGTGTGTGACTGTGATAATTAGATTTCACACTATTTACACACTTAGAGAAAAGAGCAGAACAAAGCACGGTAATCGGAGTATGCATGTGGGAGGGATGCATCTGTGGATTTTCGTAAGCCTATACTGTAACTGTGTTTGTGTGAGTGTGTGTGTGGGCATCCATGTGTGTCTATTGGGCAGAAGTGTGTGTGTGTGTGTCTATCAACACGAGCGCGACGGTTTGCATTCGCTCAAGGATCCCAACCCTTCCAAAATGACATGTCCCCCCACCGTAGCCACACATTAAGTGCTTACAAAAGACAGAGCACTAATGCGTCATCTAATTGACCAAGGCTCCTGCTTCTGCCTCCCCTCCATCACTCTATTAGCTCAGTAATTACCCGTATGCCTCGGCGAGGAGGACGTCCAGATAATGGCTGCCTCAAGGGCCCTCGAGCGCAGCAGAGAGGGGCAGCAGTCTGTCGCCGCAGGAACACCACGAGCTATCCAACAATTTCAGCAGCTAAAGCGCCATCCCAGAAAAAAAATGGTAGAAGGAGTTTGGCAACTTCATCGCCCAATTGGAGTTTGGTACTTATGGACTGCCTGCCTGCTGACGAGAGATTGGGATTTCGTTTAAGTTTGAGTTCATTTTATTTTAACAGGGACCGTGCACTTAATCAACGTTTCAGTAAAATTGACGGTTTTAGCCAGCCGGCTAATTTTCAACCGCAGTCCCTGGGCAGGTTATTAAAAACAATTACAACATAGGCAATCATTGAGCAGTGAGCACACGCAGAGCAACACAGGACAAGCAAGACATAGCATACAGACAGAGCAACATAGAACAAGCAAGACATAGCATACAGACAGAGCAACATAGAACAAAAAGCAGTAAGACAAAATTTATAAAAGCAACATTGTTTCCACACCTCACAAGCTACAGACAGCAGACAACATGGAAAGCGGCAATACACAGCTAAGGATTATGTTCACAAATCTGATTGACCTTTAGCCATGTCTTCATGCATTTTGTGAAAGTGTGATATGTGGTGCAGTTATGTGTGTCTGACTTATTCCAGACATGGGAAGCTCTCACATAGAAAGCGGATTTACTAAAGGTGCTTTTCCTTAAGGGAACTATACAGTCACCTCTCATGGCAGACCTTGTGGATCTGCTGCCATATGTTTGGGTTTTCTGTTTAACAAAAATACTGAGTGGAGGGGGAGCCAGGCCATTTAGGATCTTGAATACAAGACATGCTTCTGTGTATTGCACAAGATTTTCCCAACTCAGGAGCTCATGCTTTCTGAGGATGTAACAGTGCTGATGGCTATTTGGGCTTCCTATCAAGCAAGAGCCTGTTTGTAGACAGACTGAATAGGCTTTAATGTTGTACAGCAAGCTTGGGCCCAACTCGTCAAGCAGTATGTTAAACCTGTCTAGGATCAGCGTGGCGCTAGCGGCACACCCCCCCCCCCCCCCACTGAAAAACCAGTGCCGCGAAATTCAAAAAAAATATATTTTTTAAATATTTAACTTTCACACATTAAAGTCCAATACAGCTAATGAAAGACACAGATCTTGTGAATCCAGTCAACATTTCCGATTTTTAAAATGTTTTACAGGGAAGACACAACATGTAAAGATGTACATCTATTACCTAAAAACACATTAGCATAATCCACCATCTTTTATTTGTCCACCAACACCAGTAGCCATCACCAATTCGGCTAAACTAAGATATTTATAGCCCCTAACCAACAAAAAAACTCATTAGATGACAGTCTGATAACATATTTATGGTATGGGATAGGTTTTGTTAGAAAAAAGTGCATATTTCAGGTAGATGGCATAGTTTACAATTGCACCCACCGTCACAAATGGACTAGAATAATTACAATGAGCAACGTGTTTACCTAACTACTAATCATCAAACATTTCGTAAAAATACACAGCATACACGAATCGAAAGACACAGATCCTGTGAATACAGACAATATTTCAGATTTTCTAAGTGTCTTACAGCGAAAACACAATAAATCGTTATATTAGCTTAGCACATAGCAATTAGCAGCCCAGCATTGATTCTAGCCAAAGTGAGCGATAAAAGTCAACATCGCCAAAAGATATTAATTTTTTCACTAACCTTCTCAGAATTCTTCCGATGACACTCCTGTAACATCACATTACAACATGCATATACAGTTTGATCGAAAATGTTTATATTTAGCCACCAAAATCATGGTTAGACAATGTGAAATGTAGACAAGCTGGTAAAGAAAAAGTCCTTGCGCCACTTAGACAGTGATCTACTCTTATACATAAATACTCATAAACGTGACTAAAAAATATAGGGTGGACAGGGATTGATAGACAATTTAATTCTTAATACAATTGCGTTATTACATTTTTTAATTTATCCTTACTTTTCAATACAGTTTGCGCCAAGCGAAGCTACGTCAAAAAACATGGCGTCCTAAGCCACTAAAATGTTTCGACAGAAACACGATTTATCATAATAAAAATGTCCTACCTTGAGCTGTTCTTCCATCAGTATCTTGGGCAAAGGATCCTTTCTTGGGAGAAATCGTCTTTTGGTGGAAAGCTGTCCTCTTGCCATGTGGAAATGTCAACTGCGTTCGGGATGAACTGAAAAGCGTGCCCAACTTTTCACATCGTTGCAAAAATAAATGTCCCAAAATCGCACTAAACGGATATAAATTGCTGTAAAACGCTTTAAATTAACTACCTTATGATGTTTTTAACTCCTATAACGAGTGAAAAGATGACCGGAGAAATATAACAGGCTAAACTAACGCTTGGAACAGGAGAGGGTCGGTGTCTTCCACGCGCGTTACGCAGCAAGAAAAGACTTGCTAGCTAAAGGTTTTTTTCATTTGTAGTGCCTGTGAACGCGCAATCGACCCCATTGGAATCGTCATCACGTAAAGGCATCCAGGGGAAGACGTAAGAAGTGTCCGTGTAGTCATAGCAATGACAGTGCCCTTTTAACTGACTTCAGAAGAGTGGACAACATTTCTCAAATCTGACTCCATGTCAGGGAAATTGCTGTAGAATGGGCTCTGTTCCACTTAGAGACAAAATTTCAACTCCTATAGAAACTATAGACTGTTTTCTATCCAATAATAATAATAATATGCATATTGTACGATCAAGGATTTTGTGGGAAGCCGTTTCAAAAATTTGCCAAATTAGCATAAATAGTCTAAACAGCGCCCCCATCCCCAACAGGTTAAGTGGGGGAGTATCATAGATTTGAAGTACAGTTTTACTACCTCTGTAGTCAAACAATTTTGTTTAAATCGGAAATTAGCTACGTTGAATTTTGTTATCTGAATTACCTTTTTCACGTGCTTTTTAAAAGAGAGTTTGGAATCAAGTATGATGCCAAGGTACTTAAAATCAGATACCACCTGGAGCTTCTCCCCTAACACATAGACATCTGGCTCAGTAGCATTTGTTGCCCTCTTTGTGAAGAATATGCAAACAGTTTTTTTCACATTGAGATGCAAACACGAGTCACACAGCCATTTTGTAACCTGGACCATTACAGTAGTGAGTCACTGAGCCACTTTGTAACCTGGACCATTACAGTAGTGAGTTCTTGTGCAGCTTGTTGTTTGCTCTTTGCATGCACATATATCACTGTATCATCTGCATACATTTGAACTTCAGACCCAAGTACAGACAGAAGGCAGATCATTAACGTACAGGCTGAACAGGAGGGGCCCCAGTGTTGACCCTTGGGGCACGCCCAGATCATAGGTAAGAGTGGGCGACAGCTCATTGCTCACTCTGACACACTGAGTTCTGCCTTCAAGCTATGATTTCATCCATCTCAAGGCATCGGGGGAAAAGTTGAACTTGGACAATTTTGAAATGAGAATATCATGGTTAACAGTATCAAAAGCCATCCTTAGGTCCACAAACACAGCCCCAACAATGCCCCCTTGGTCCATCTTGGACTTCACATTTTCCAGAAGAAAGCAGTTGGCCGTTTCTGTGGAGTGTTTCGCTCTGAAGTCAAACTGCATGGAATGTAATGTGAAGGGGCTGTTGTTGAGGTGGACAATCAGTTGTTCTGCTACACACTTTTCAACAACCTTTGACACCACAGGAAGTATACTAATGGGCCTGTAGTTACTCACGTCAGCAGGGTTGCCCGATTTAAAGATGGCCGTTATTATGGCCGACTTCCATACCCTTGGAAACACCCCCAGACCAATATATGTGTTGGTGACCCTAGTAATGGGGCCAATGAGTGACTCTTTGTAGTTTTTAAGAAAGGTAGAGTCCAGCCCAATCACATCTTTTGCTTTAGAGTTCTTTAGTGAGCTAATCACCTTGTTCACCTTTGACTCAGAAACCTCCCTTATGATGAAGACAGGTTGAGTGTCATTTACTAGCACTAAGCCCAAGAAACCAGTGGAGGGGTTCTGTGTCAGTACCCTGACAGAGTCAATAAAGTAGGAATGGAAGGCTATTGCAATTTCGACTGCATCCTGTGTTAGATTGTTATTCACCATGATTTCTAGTCTTTTTGTAGTGTTACTATGGTCTTTCCCTGTTAACTTTTTTAGATTCTCCCAGATCAATTTAGAATTTCCCTTTGCTTCACCAATTATGTTAATAAAAACGTTTGCCTTGGCCTGTCTGATTTCTTTCATCATTTTATTTCCCAACATGGTAAACCTATGTCTGTCTATGACTATCAGCTTCCACGTCTGTATAGGGCAAGAGATCATTCCAGTTAATTCCCTTAATTGCGTTTTCAAAATAGTTTAATTCACTCTTAGGTATTCTTAGTTGATCCGGCTTTCTAACAGTAGAGAGGTTAAACCTGCTCTTAGACAGTTTTCTGGCTATAAGTGTCAGATTATGATCAGAAACCATATTGAATGATTTAGTTACTCTCTCTGGGTTATTACTGAACACCAAATCAATCTGTGTTTTAGAGCAACAAGTCACCCTGGTTGGCCCTTTAACTAGATGTGTAAGGTCAAAGGTATTAGTGATCCGTTGGAGGGTTTACCTACAAGACTTGTCTTCATAATTAATATTAGAATCTTCCATTAAGATGACTTCTTTCCCAAAATCACATTCCCTAAGATTATTATTAAACTGATCAAAAAACACACTTTTGGTGGAAGGTGACCTATACATCCCAATAAGGATAAAATACATTTGGGGAGACAGTGTAACGTTCAGGCCAATACATTCTAGTTCATTATCACATGACCACTCAATTTGTTTACATCGGATATGTTCTTTAATGTAAATCATCACACCCCCTCCTCTTCCTTCAAACCTGTCTCTCCTGAAAACATTGTAGCCAGGCACAATCAAAGCAGCATATGGAGAGTTTTTATGGAGCCATGTCTCTGAGAGGCAGAGGAAGTCAAGTTTGGAGTCTGTGAGAAGATGTGGAATTTGATCACTTTTTGGAATGACACTACGAATGTTCAAGTGCCCCCCTAGTAGTCCCTTGGGCTTAGCTCGTGGGTCCCAGATGACTCGAGAGTGATTGACACATAAAATTGACACATAAAAAAAGTAAAGTTTTCTGTGTTTTCTGACGGCTGGGTTTAGGCCGTTTTGTTTCGTTTTGATTAGGGGCAGTTCGGTAGCGCAATTAACAATCCCTCCCGCCTGCACTGGATGCAGGGAACTAATTAAAACAGCTTGCGTACAAGAAGCAGAGTCAGGGATCGCATATAGCGACTTGGGTATGTTTGAAGAGTCCAAATCTATCCTGGATCCGGGTGAGTCAAGAGAAACCATGGGACCATAGCACTCACCCACTTCCACAGCGGCGACGATCAGTGGACGAGGCCATCCACTGCTTTCCACTCCGGTGAGTATCGCTGGCTCGGTGATGTTAGGCCCAGGATTGAGTTGCACATCCCCGGAGAGTAGGAGGGTAGTGAACAGGTAGTTTAAAAGTTTCCGATAAATGTTGGACTTGTGTTTGTTGCGCCTAAGCGGTTCAGTAGAATAAGGAGCGAGGTAGACTTGGCCATTATTCAGAACATTATGGTATGCTGTGTACTGTCCACTCCCGTGGAACGGTGAACCAATGTGTTTGGTGTTGATATTCTCCGGTAGTAGACTGATTGTGTCATCCCAGCAAGGAAGCGCTGAGATTATCAGTAGAGCAGCTACATAACTGACAATCATGGAGATAAAACACGTAATTGCGCTTTAACTCTTTGCATGAGTTACTTAGCTGGGGTCGGCGTACACCTGATGTTTTAGATAAAATAACAGCATTCGTATGGGAAGCGGCACCTCCCGCCGTCACCCTGTTTTCCGTCCGCCATTATTCCGTCCGCATGACATCCAGCCGTTGTTGTGCTTCTCTCCCAAGGCATAGAAAGATCCACATAGAGTGCAGCACTACAGGGGTGCTGTGTGTCAACATAAAGTTGTTATAATTTCTGCCTGCGGTCGAAACACTTAAAAGACACCCCCTGTCCATCGTTCTGTGTGCAGTATCTGTTTTTCTCTGCCGGTCTCTCTCTTTCTCTCATCTTCCCAATGCTGTTGTCTGCTGTCTTGTGTTCTGTTGTCTCCCTTTAGCACTCGAACTCTCGTATTTGCTCAATTTCCTTCTCTTTTTTCTTCTCTCTCTATTTTGCTACATTCCTATCCTTTTCAGCATTTTCCCCTCTCTCTTTTCCTCTTTCTCTTTTTTTAGACATACTTCTTGAATTGTGTATCTGAGAGTGGTGGAAATACAACCACATTCTGGAAATGTCACGCCCTGATCTGTTTCACCTGTCCTTGCGCTTGTCTCCACCTCCCCCAGATGTCGCTTATTTTCCCCGGTGTATTTATCCCTGTGTTTCCTGTCTCTCTGTGCCAGTTCGTCAAGTCAGCCAGCGTTTTTGTGTCTCAGCCCCTGCTTTCCCAGTCTTTCTTTTCTCCCCCTCCTGGTTTTGACCCTTGCCTGTCCTGACTCTGAGCCCGCATGCCTGACCACTCTGCCTGCAACTGACCTCGAGCCTGCCTATCGTCTTGTACAGTTTGGACTCTGACCTGGTTACTGAACCCCTGCCTGTCCTGACTTCGAGCCTGCCTATCGCCTGGTACTGTTTGGACTGACCGGGTTCATGAACTCTCGCGAGTCCCCGACCTGCCTTTTGCCTACCCCTTTTGTCATAATAAATATCGGAGCTCAACCATCTGCCTCCTGTTTCTGCATTTGGGTCTCGCCTTGTGCCCTTACAGGAATGCGGTCAAATCTTTGATGAAAAAAATATCCTCCCTCTCAGTGCCCCAGTAGGTTGTGAAAGCCTCTGCTTCCATAACAGACACAGATGACATTTGTGGTGCTTTTAACAACCATTTTGCCTCAGCTAGGCATCAATTTGAAAGAATGGTTTAGGAAAATACTTTTATTCACTTCTAAACGAATAACAGAGAATGATGCACTTCCAGGCCCTCACTTTTTTCTCTTCATTTGAATGTTATGTTATGTCAATGATGTATTTTAAGAGCCTTGCAAAAAATGTATGTAAAACGATCCACAGGAGTTGATTTGCTTGATCCCTTTCTCCTACAGCTTTCTGCCCCCCTCATTGTAGCACCTATGACTCACATTTTCCCTTTGACAATTGCTTCTGGTGCCATCCCTAAGATCTGTAAGTCGGCGGCCTTGCAAAAATATTAGAATCACTGGCAAATTCTCGGCTAAACTTTTTTAACTTCAAATTACATTCTTCATCAAATTGTATATGTCACATGCGCCGAATACAACAGGTGTCGACTTTACAGTGAAATGCTTACTTACAAGCCCTTAACCAACAATGCATATTTAATAAAAATAAGTGTTAAAGTATTTACTAAAATAAACTGAAGTAAAAATAAATTCATATAAAATAACAGTTGAGAGGCTATATACAGGGGGGTACAGAGACAATATGCAGGGGCACAGGTTAGTTGAGGTAATTCAGGTAAAATGTACATGTAGGTAGAGGTAAAGTGACTGTGCATAGATAATAAACGGCGAATAGTAACAGCGTAAAAATTGGGGTGGGGGGAACAATGCAAAGAGTCTGGGTAGCTGTCATTGAAACCCTTACACAGGGACTCTCGAAGTCAATCTTAATTGAATCATTGTTTGTTTGACAGCGCGCTGGAGAGGTTCCAACTAACTCAATGCACCATAGTACACAAGTTAATCAGAAGCTCTGCCTGGGCAGTACCAGCAGTTGTCTTATATACGGGTATACAGAGACAAATAATATTTGCATGATTTAGCATAATTAATGAATCAGTACCGTTTTGTTTCATTCATGTGACAGACAAATATCTCACAAGGCTTCTTCTCTCTAAGCTGAGACCTTGAAGCTGATATATCTTTAGTTCGTTCCCAAAACAAGATCTGGGCGTACTGCCAAATTGCAGCTACTGATGGTGAGGATTTGTACAGTCAGGCACTTGCATGAACACAGAAATTAGTTATAAGAAAAGCACAAACATTAAAATTCCATTACATGGCCATTTCATTAGCTGTTCAGGAGCCTTATGGCTTGGGTGTAGAAGCTGTTAAGAAGCCTCTTGGACCTAGACTTTGCACTCTGGTACCGCTTGCCGTGTGGAAGCAGAGAGAACAGTCTATGACAAGGGTGTCTGGAGTCTTTGCCAATTTTTAGGGCCTTCTGCTGACACTGCTTAGTATAGAGGTCCTGGATGGCAGGAAGCTTGACCCCAGTGATGTACAGTCGTGGCCAAAAGTGTTGAGAAATCACAAAATATTTACAGAATGGAGGCGCCCGCCTTCCTCTCCTCCCCAAATCGCTGTTTCTGAAAAAAAAACAAAGACCTTCTTAAATAATTCCCTGGTTCTCTCTATCGCCAACTCTATCTCCAGATCCATGGACTTAATCCGGGTTTTGCGAGGCATCTTCTCCCGGCCTTTGAGAGACTTGCGAGATCACTATCAGTCCAGGGGAGGGCCAACTGAATAATTTTGTTGTATTGTGTTAAGCTGTTGGCATGCATATTGTGGTGGACTCAAGGTTCAAGTAGGGCTGGATTAGAGCAGATCAGACCAAAACCGATGCAGGCATGCTTCTCAGAAGGCCCTGTTGTTTGGGGCTAGGTAGGTTTTTGACAGCCTAAACATCTGCCACTCCAGGGACCACCGAAGCATGCACACAGGAATGCACGCATGGACGCACGTGCCAATGGACGCACGCACACGCACACACACACACCAAACACCCAAATCCCCTTCCCTTTACCCTCTCCAATCCTGATAATTCCTCTCCTAACATCTCCCCTCAGACCCAACCACTGTGAGAGTGGGACCCAAAATGAACCGCAAAGCGACTAGCCGCCCCATTCCACAAATCCCAAAATATGTTGGAGCCCCTTGACTGGGAAAAATACATCTGGAGGGAATATTCACTGTCCATTTCTTTGAGTCTAATGTGTAGTTTTAATCAAACAGTATTTATTTACACAGCATAATCTAAATACAGCATGTTTTTGGCCAAGATGTGTTAATGCCTTATTAACGTGATATAACATAACAACGGTAGCAGGACAAGGTCCCATAACCTGTTAATTGATCGTCCTGATGCAACAATCCACCACTTTGTGGTTCTACCCTCTATGATTATGTTTAGAGTGATAAAATCACTTGAGGTAAATGAGTGAATGGACTGGAGGACTGGTGAAGTACAATTTAGCAGTCCTTTACCAGCTCCTGTTTGCAAATGGAGCCGTGGAGTTTGGAGGATGAGGAGGCTGCGGGTATAGAGGTCACCATCAGGACCAGCCATTGGAAGAGTTTTGGGGGGGAAGACAGCCAATCACATTCTATCAAAGCCCTTGACCTGAGCCCAGGAGACCCAATAGGAGAGACACGATTTCATTTCGACCAATCACTCATATTTATTGAGAGCTAATTTAAAATCTCTCAACTCGCTTTACTTGGTTTAAGTCCCTCTGTGACAGAAATACAGTAGTTGAGGTGTACTTGTCTTTATGTAACTGAAAATATGTCTCCCAAAGTTATCATTGTTAATTATTTCCCCACTGACTGCCTGATCTAGGCCACGTTTGTCAATTCCTACTATCCAGTTGGGTTCAGAGTTGTCTCATGCAGCCGTCCGTCATCTTACCAGGTCTCTCTCACAAAAGAAGACAACTACTACATACATAATCAGAGTGCACAGCTGAACACTGTATATTTGAAACACTTGGTTTGTTATTTTTGAATAAACATTGAATACAAATACCAAACTTCGTTTTGCGTGGATAAGTTTTTAACAGCTCGGACCACTATTTCTTGTCCCGGAACCCCGCTGTCATGCCCTGACCTTGGAGAGCTTTTTATGTCTCTATTTTGGTTTGGTCAGGGTGTGATTTGGGGTGTGCATTCTATGTTCTTTTTTCTATGTTTGTATTTCTTTGTTTTGACCGGGTATGGTTCTCAATCAGGGACAGCTGACTATCGTTGTCTCTGATTGGGAACCATATTTAGGTAGCATTTTCCCACCTGTTTTTTGTGGGTAGTTATTTTCTGTTTAGTGTTTTCTGCATCTGACAGGACTGTTACGGTTTCGTTTTGCACTTGTTATTTTGTTCAGTTTAAATAAAAGTCATGAACGCTTAACACGCTGCGCATTGGTCCGATTCTTCCTCTTCAGACGATGACACCTGTTACACCCGCTTGACAGATACGCTAATCTGATAGCTATCAAGCTAACAAAGTTGGTGCCAGATGAATTTTGCAATGGAGCCCTTGTTGTCTGGAGAAATAAATTAACGGTTCCAGCGCTGTAGGAGCTGTATCTATTTGTTTCGCGACAAACCGTTTCACTCAGAGTTCAAATGCGACAATTGTTTGCTTGGATTATAGGCTTGAGATGGCTTCCTTGATCACGCAGGTCGCCAGCCTACATAAGAAACTGGGGAAAACGCAGAGTGGTATGTTTACCTTTTCTACGCCAGTGGCTGGACGGCGTTCGCGCCTGTTGGCTGCATCTCTGCCTTGTCGTTTGTCATTATCTGTCTGGCCGGTGTTGTCCGGACCTCCCCCATCTGAAAGAGGAGTTGAAGGAGCACAGCAAGAGGAGGAAGGCAATCAATGATGGTCTCATGTCACAAGCCGTGGAAGCCAAAGACAGCGACCTCCTGCAAGCAGTCTGCACTACCAACAAAAGGCCCGGAGCGGATACAAACAACGAATAGTTTTGCCCTCCTGGAGCCTGATCTTCCTGTACCTTCGTCACTCGGGTTGCCTGTGTCGGCAACCTTCGGCAACCTTCCATCTCTGCTCTGGATCGAGCGGGGCTTCTCCATCTTCGCCTGAACCAGGCGCCGGGAAAAACGGGCTCAAGTTATCCTGCCTCTCGGCCGCCATAAAGGGTTCTCCAAATCCTGTGAAGCGCGGGAGTGAGCGGATTTCCTCGTCCTTGTCGCCAGCCGTGATTTTGGGCAGCTCCATGGTAAGAAATGTGACCGTTCCAGAGCTCGAGTAAATAACAATACTAAGCTTTCCTAATGTACAATGTCAAGACATGAAATCAATTCTATCGTAGTCTATGTGGGTTTTAATGACCTTTTGAAGGGTAGCTCTGAACAGTTGAAACTGGATTTTAAAGAGCAGATTGACTCTCTGCTAGACACTAACAAAAATCTAATCAAATCAAATTGAATTTGTCACATACACATGGTTAGCAGATGTTAACGTGAGTGTAGCGAAATGCTTGTGCTTCTAGTTCCGACAGTGCAGTAATATCTAACAAGTAATATAACAAACCCCAACAACTCCCTAATTCACACACAAAACTAAAGGGATGAATGAGAATATGTACATGTAAGTATATGGATGAGTAATGGCAGACCGGCATAAGCAAGGTGCAATAGATGATATTAAATATAGTATATACATGTGGTATGAGTAAAGTAAGATATGTAAACATTATAAATAAAATACAGTATATACTGTACATGTCATATGAGTAATGTAAGACATGTAAACATTATTAAAGTGGAATTATTTAGAGTGGCATTGTATAAAGTGACTTGTGATCCATTTATTAAAGTGGCCAGTGATTGGGTCTCAATGTAGGCAGCAGCCTCTCTCAGTTAGTGATTGCTGTTTAGACCCATATTGGGCCCTGTTCCCTCTCTGAATCGTGGCAACGCTTTAGCAGGATTCTTTCTCTTCACAACTGGCTATGTGATTATTGCAGCTCAATGGATGTAACTTTTGTTGACTATTTTGATACCTTTTGGAAACAAAACATATTTTATAATGAGGATGGGATCCACCCAAATCATTTGGGGTCCACAGCATTATAAGGCTACGTTGAGACAATGACTTATCAATGACCCAAGCCAGCTCAGCTATTGCCTAACATTGTGACACAGAGTGGTCATAATGCTTCAGCAAATTTATTTAAAAGTTAAGATGATGCCGAAGACAATGGCTGACGTTTTACATGCCCCTGACCAATTGTGAGATTTTGTTCATTTTTTTTGCATTGTTTGTAAAAACAATTAGCATTGTTTGTAACTTTTTTTGAAACTTATTTTGTACATAATGTTGCTGTTACCATCTCTTATGATGTCTCTTATGACCGAAAAAAACTTCTGGACATCAGAACAGCAATTACTCACCACGAACTGGAAAACCCTTTTTCCTTTAACGAGTCCGACGAGAAGGATATACTGCTCTCCCGGGAACAGGCCCAAATGCCCGTCATTTGCGTGAAGAAAAGATGAAGGAAAAGAGGACGTAGATTGGGCTGCCTTTTGAGAATCTGTAGGTGCATTCCTGCTGCCTGGAAGACTGACAGCTAAATAGGCCCCTTACTTTAAAAAATCTTTACTAATGACATACCACTGGCTCTGAGTAAAGCCATGCGGATGACTCAACACTATACACGTCAGCTACTACAGCGGCTGAAATGACTGCAACACTTAACAAAGAGCTGCAGATAGTTTCAGAATGGGAGGCAAGAAATAAGTAAATAAATAAACATATTGATACAACAGTAGCTAAGATGGGGAGAAGTATGTCCATAATAAAGCGCTGCTCTTCCAGCCCTATCAACAAGGCAGATTCTACAGGCCCTAGTTTTGTCGCACCTGGACTACTGTTCAGTCGTGTGGTCAGGTGCCACAAAAAGGGACTTAGGAAAATTGCAATTGGCTCAGAATAGGGCAGCATGGCTGGCCCTTGGATGTACACAGAGAGCTAATGTTAATATGTATGTCAATCTCTCCTGGCTCAAAGTGGAGGAGAGATTGACATCATCACTATTTATGAGAGGTATTGACATGTTGAAACCATCGAGCTATCTGTTTGAACTACTGGCGCACAGCTTAGACACCCATGCATATCCCACAAGACATGCCACAAGAGGTCTCTTCACAGTCCCCAAGTCCAGAACAGACTATGAGAGGTGCACAGTACTACACAGAGCCATGTATACATGGACCTCTATTCCACATCAAGTAACTGGTGCAAGCAGTAAAATGTAATGAAAAAAACTGATAAAAATACACCGTATGGCACAGTGGGGTCTGTGAAGCAACACAAACATAGGCACAGACACACGCATACACACACACGATAACATATGCACACATTGATTATGTACTGTAGATATGTGGTAGTGGTGGAGTAAGGTGTGAGGGCACACAGTGTGTTTTCTTAGCAGCAGCTAATGAGGATCCATAATAAATACAAATACAAACTACTCAGGAAAGGTGGAGACATTCCACTTCTGCATTCAAACTGCACTTGATGAATGCATGCCAGTCATAAATAAGAAAACAATACGCCCTGGAAGACTAAACAAATAAAGGCTGCCATTGTCACGTTCCTGACCTAATTCTGTTAGTTTGTGTGTATGTGTTAGTTGGTCAGGACGTGAGTTTGGGTGGGCATTCTATGTTGTCTGTTTCTATGTTGGTTTAAGGGTTGCCTGTTATGGCTCTCAATTAGAGGCAGGTGTTTGGCGTTCCTCTAATTGAGAGTCATATTTAGGTAGGTTTGGGTCACAGTGTTCATTGTGGGTGGTTGTTTCCTGTGTCAGTGTTTGTCGCACCATACGGGACTGTTCGGTTTGTTTTGTACATCGTCATTTTTGTGTAGTCTATTTTCCCTGTTCGTGCGTTCTTCGTGTTTTATTGTAAGTTCGTATGTCTAGGTTTGTCTACACATTCGTTTTGTTATTTTGTTAGTTTATTCAAGTATAGTTCGTTTTCTGTCTTCATTGTTTTGTCGTGTCTTAATTAAATCATGTCATTTCTCAACGCTGCGCCTTGGTTCCATCACTACTCCTCCTCTTCGGATGAAGAGGAGGAGGACTACCGTTACAGCCATCAGGAAAAGACAGAAGACTTTCAACAATGAAATGGAAAAAATACAGAAACACAGCACAAATGCTTTTGAAGGAAGCAAATTTTTAAAAAACTACTACAAGACTGAAATCCAGGACCTAAAGAAAAAAAAATCCAAGGAATGGTGGGACTTCACTGACAAAGGACTGGAGCAAAAGGAAACATGAGTAGGGAGAATACAGGTTGAGGGAGTTGAAGACTTTTAAATGGCTTCTTTGCTAGGCATGGAAAAGCACCACACATTTTGCCATCTTCCCCCTGCCCATGTCTACTAGGCAGACTAAGAACGCTCTGACTAGACTCAACCCACGGAAAGCATGTGGGCCTGATGGCATTCCAGCCTGGCTACTAAGAGAGCGCTTAGAATATCTAATCCCTGTCATCACACATATTGTTAATACCTTCTACTGACAAGGGGCTGTTCCTTCTGCCTGGAGGACTGACATTTTGTGTCCCATACCTAAACCGTCAAACCCATGTACAACGAGTGACTGGAGGCCGATCTCTCTAAAAATCCAAGAGAGCTTCATCATGAAAAAACTCATGTCAACAGTTATCTCTGAGCGCACGGACCAGTATGCCTGCGTCGGAAAGTCCAACACTACTACTCCACTGGTGAAAAGCACACACTCCTGGCTGACAGCTACAGACTCCAGAAAACAAGCAAAGGTGAGAGTGATACTTGCTGACATGTCCAAAGTCTTTGACTGAGTAGATCACACAAAATAAGAGTAGGGGTGTTAACCCTGGTGTCCTGGTTAAATTCCCAATCTGGCCCTCGTACCATCATGGCCAAGTAATCATCCCCAGCTTCTAATTGGATCATTCATCCCCCTCCTCAACCCTGTAACTATTCCCCAGGTCATTGCTGTAAATGAGAATGTGTTCTCAGTCAACTTAGCTGGTAAAATAAAAACATGTATCACACGAAGCTCCTGCAACCTCCGTCTGACGTAGAACTGTGTCCAAGGTTACTAGCCTGGCTCCACAGCTACACCACCGAAAGAAGGCAGAGGGTGATGGTGAATGGCACATTCAGCCGTCGTTCAACGGTGACCTCTGGTGTGCCACAATGGGGCGCGGTCTCACCATATCTGCACGTCCACTCGAAAAGTTATCTTCAGTGACACTGGGTATGCTGATGATGTGGGGCTGTCCTGAGCCATACCACTACCAGCATCCTGGAGGACACTTCCATGGGCTGGGAGGCAAAGCAGCTGGATGAGTGGGCCACATCCAACAACATGCTCCTGATTGGGGAAAAAGTCTGGAAATTCAGATGTGTTTTTCAAGAGACCCTCCACGACCTGCACTACTCATCCTAGAGGGACAGGAAATACCAATGGTAGCAATGACCAAGTATCTTGGTTTTCATCTAGACTCTAATCATAGCGTTGACACACATGTGGAGCAGTCAAGATGGCCTCAAAGTTTTTATTCTTGCCAGAAATGGCCTAGTCACTGAAAATCTGGTCAGAGTATACACTACACTGGTCGGGTCTAGTCTGGAATACCATGGAGTGCTGTTAGTTGGACGCAACAAAAAGCAGCATGCCCTACCCAACAGGGTGCAGAGGAGGGCCCTGAAGATCATCACCAGACGTGGAGCAGAGCAGGCAAGAGCAAGCTGCAGTGCACCTAGTTAAGGACATGCACACGCTTCAACGCCCACTCCATGACCTGCTCCCTCCAAAAAGTGGTGACTGCACCACCAGGCTCCTGAGAAACAGCCACAAATGGTCCTGTATCTCTGCCATACGAACTGCCTGAGAAACACTACTCTACCAACTACTGTCAGACTGTACAACAACTCTAAAATGTTTTTTTACCAATTACATTTTAACATTTCAGTTTCCATCATGACAAAATTTCCTGTAATGTTTCTAAGTGTCCTGTATTCTATTTTTGCCATGTATTATTTATTATGTAAATGTATTATGTAAAAGGGAGTGTTTTGCAATTTTTTATTAAGTTAATTCTGCATTTATTCAGTGACATTGAGACAGATGTTTCCTATTCTCTATCGCCCCAAACTAATTGTTAAACACAAAACAGAGCTAGAGTTAAAAGGAACTTACCTTCAGTGCATATTTCGGACAGGTACCTCTTGACCAATGGACGTCCACCTCGTTGCTGCTGCTCGCTGCTCCTCTACGCCGTTCACCTGCTGTGGGAAAAGACACATTACAACACTATCAATAGCACTACTAAAGGAAAGTGCTTATTTCCAGCATCTGAGTGTGACTTCATTTGTTGGCCGGTACCAGCTCTAATTGCATGTTTTGTGTCCCGGGTGAGTACAGACATGGGGGACACGCCTGACGCAGCTGCGAGAGGCTACAACCAACGCCACCAAGAGCTTAAGTCATACAAATCATACAACGCTCTATTTCTCCCAAGAAGGAGACGTGATTACAAGTTCGGATGGAGTGGCACATAGAACATACTCAGTCGGTCCACAGGTCAAAAGGCTAACGGGTCAAACCCTCTCATGGCCCCAGCTTGTAGCTTAGAGGTCTCTTGGGAAAACTTTGCTGCCTGCGTTGATAAGACTAATGGGTTGGTAGTACGCTAATGGACCCAGTCAGGGAAGCAAGGAGACTAATGTTAATTAAAGAGCGAATGCCTTGTTTCTTCTCTGTTCCCTTCCTACGGGCCTTTAAATGATCTTCCAATGAGCAACAACTTCCACCCAGAGCAGTGTTTTGACATCTCTCCAATTAAGACATGGACAAGTGGATGTGCAGTTGGACAGGGTCACTGACTAATCCCTTTTGTGATCCATGAACGAGCATGAAGGACAATTATAATGGATGTTTAATATCAGTGTGCATGAACTCCTTTATTAGCAGAAGGTTAAATGTGACTCACCAGCTGGATTCAGTCTTATGTAGCAACATTTTTACAAAGTAGAGACTCAGAGCTACAAAATGGTATTTCATACTCTGCATTTTTTAGGAAAAATGGGAAAGTAATTCTGCTTTGAAAGTTGATACACTTGTAAACTCACTTTGGAGAAAAGTGCCTTTGAATGTTTCGGTACCTACTGGAGAGATCTTTTCTACACCCATTCAGCATTGTTCACACCGTTGTTCAAACCGTTTAAGACTAAAAGTGGTAGCAGCCTACAATAAGGAAAAATTACAGGTGAACAGAGTGTCCAGATGTAAAGATACCTTAACAGAAAATGACGGAAGTAAAAGTATTAGGTTTTAAAAGTACTTAAGTATCAAATGTAAATGGAATTGTTCGAATGTACTTAAGTAGCAAAAGTAAAAGCATAAAGAATTTCAAATTCCTTAAACCAGACGGACCAATTATTTTATTATTATTATTATTTATTTTTATTGACGGATAGCCAGGGGCACACTCCAACACTCAGACATAATTTACAAACGAAGCATTTGTGATTAGTGACTCTGTGTGGTATGTCACAAAATCATGTTAGGATCGCACGTATCAATATTCATTTTATTTATCAATATTTAGCTAAGTCTTGCTAAGTGGATGGGTCTCTACAGAAGGTGTAAATAGTACAGCCAAATGGTTACTTGCATAGTAGCAATATCACAAACTGATAGTGTCAATATAAATAAAACAATATACAGTATGTACATTAACAATATCAATAACGGTAGTGATAGACGAGGTAGTTGAATGCATACAATCAGAGGTACAGTGGCTGAGCAGCAGGATAACAAAATGGTAGCACAACGTATGGCATGTGTGTTAGGAGAGAGTTATTTGAATAGAGGCACTGCAGATAGTGCTGATGACTGGTCCATCCGAACCACGCATGAACAAGGGAATCTATACAGCCTGTTTCTGTCCTGCCCTTGACATTGGAGCAGGGCATGTGATGTCCATAGCCCCTTAGTCGCAAAACTCCCCGATATTCTCAAAAACATAAGTTTGTCTAGCTGTGTCCAGTCCATGTTGTGCTTGTACAGGCAGACCATCTATGGGGGCAAGGATGTCAGTGTTGCGCAGCAGCTGAAACCTGGTCCCGACAGCCCGGACGCTCCTTGGCGTGGACAACACCAGGCTACAGAGCATTGAAGCTGTAAAACAAGAAATAACAAAAAAAAATTGAAGACATTACAACATTGCACAACATCAATTCACCTCCCAAGTTTAGATAAGATGAATAAGCTTATACAATGCAATGAAAATTATATTCACCTGAAGCGCTGGTACTGCTTCATCTGTGGAAGTGGCCTGAAGTACAAAGTCAGGTGTTGTTGTCAGCCATTGCTTTCCACCAGCACCGTACCATCCTCCAGTCCAACCAGCTGTGGGATGTTGACCCCTGTCACAGTGCTGTCCTTCACAACACCAGCAATCTCAGACAAAGTGTTCACTCTGGTCTTTGTGAAGCGCTACTTGATGAGGCCAAAGCACCAGTTGGGGGAAAACTTGGTGTGGGATGTGATCAGGAAGTGAATGTCCAGACTGTGGAGGAGCTTGTGCATGGTCCGCCAGGCACATTAGCAGAGCACGAACTTGTTCTTGTTTTGGCCACTGCAGTTATCACAAATCCGTTCCACATGTGTTTCCCCAACTCCGTAGTTGGTGAAGAAATGGTGCATGTAGTTGATGATTGCGCTGCTGCCATCGCTGGATGACATGCCTTCATCAATCAAGTAGCTGACTTGTTGTGGTATTCCTTCACAGCAGACACCAAACAAGCCACGCTTGCGAAGAGTTAAAAAGTAGATGGGACCTGGCTGCATAGGGTCAGAAGGATAGTGCAGCTGCAAACAACAAAAGAACATTATGATAAATTACAATTTACCATCTCACCACTGTCCATCTGTCTTTACACCGCTCAGTAAAAGGTATTTGCCTGCCTCCCATATATATATATATATATACAGTATATATATATCATTTTCTCCACAGATTCCTGAAGGAAAACAGCCCGACTACACGTACCTCTGGAAAATACAGAAAAAATGTGAGATCAATAAAAGTAGTGGCAATCATGTTGGACATGTTTACTTTTTGATGAGATCCCATCAGAATCTTGGGCAAGTTGTCCTTTTTCCAAAAGAATCGTTGCTCGGTTGTAGATTGTCTCCTTCAACGTTGGAATTAGCAGTAAACATTAGCCATGTGGGCCAGACGTGCCCAACTCCCTAGAACGCAGCACAAATAAATACCCAAAAATCGCAATATACTGATATAACTCGGTTTAAAATAACAACACTTTGGGACTTTGTAATAATTCCGTTCCCAAATTAAACGGCCTCGTACTCAATTCTTCCTCGTACAATATGCATATTATTATTACTATTGGATAGAAAACACTCTAGTTTCTAAAACCGTTTGAATTATTTCTCTGAGTGAAACAGAACTCATTCTGCAGCACATTTCCTGTCAGGAAGTGAGATTTCAGAAATCGAGGTCCCTGTTCTGAGGTCAGTTTATAAGTCCCCATGTAAGCCATGGGGCTATATGCGCTGCATACGCCTTCCTCTAGATGTCAGTAAGCGGTGAGAATTTGAATGGAGTGGATTGCGCAATCTGGGACACTATAAAGGATCATGGAACGGAAGTACCGTTCTTTTCAACGGGGCATCTGGCGCAAGGGAGACATCACAATGGCGTCCTGCAAAAGCTTTCGTTTTAGCAGTTCTATATCTCCGGTCATGTTTTTATTCGTTATAGGTGTTAAAGACATCAGAAGGTAGTTAATTTAAACCGACTTATAGCAGTTTATATCAGTTTATTGCGATTTTCTGGGATTTCTTTGTGACACGCTTTCACGAGTTGGACACCTCTCCAGTGGGTGGCTATCGTTAGCTGCTATTTCTACAGGTGAAGAGGACATCTTTCAACCAAAAGACGATTGTTCTGGAGAAAGGACACCTTGCCCAAGATTCTGATGGAAGCTCGGCAAATAGTAAGCAATCTTTATGTTGTTAATTCGTATTTATGTTGACAAATGTCAAATAATAATTCCCCAATGAATTTCGGTGCGGTCTCGCTTTAGCGCACGCTGTATGCTGAAGTAACGTTAATTTAAAAAATGTAACACAGCGATTGCATTAAGAACTCATTTGTCTTTCATTTGCTGTCCAACTTTTATTTTTTAGTCAAGTTTTGGATTAGTTACTGATTAGAATAGATGCCTCTCCAAAGATTTCTCCTGACATTTTCTGGGCAGCTTGTCAACTTTTCTCATTGTATAACCACGATTTGTGCCACTAAATATGCACATTTTCGAACAAACTATATGCATTGTGTAATATGATGTCATAGGACTGTCATCTGAAGAATTCTGAGAAAGTTAGTGAAAAAATTAACCTCTACTTCCTCACAAACCCGGTCCGGGAGCACCCCCATCAGTAAAAAAAGCTGACTAGCATAGCCTAGCATAGCATCACAAGTAAATAGTAGCATCTAAATATCATTAAATCACAAGTCCAAGACACCAGATGAAAGATACACATCTTGTGAATGTTTTACAGGGAAGACACAATATGTAAATCTATTAGCTAACCACGTTAGCAAAAGACACAACTTTTTTTACTCCACCCTTTTCTTACTGCATCAGTAGCTATCACAAATTCGACCAAATAAAGATATAAATAGCCACTAACCAAGAAACAACTTCATCAGATGACAGTCTGATAACATATGCTATACAATAAATATGTTTTGTTAGAAAAATGTGCACATTTCAGGTATAAATCATAGTTTACCATTGCAGCCACCATCACAACTCTCACCAAAGCAACTAGAATAACTACAGAGACCATCGTGTATTACCTAATTACTCATCATAAAACATTTCTTAAAAATACACAGCGTACAGCAAATGAAAGACACAGATCTTGTGAATCCAGACAATATTTTACAGCGAAAACACAATATAGCGTTATATTAGCTTACCACAATAGCAAACATCACAACAGCATTGATTCAAGCCAAAAATAGCGATAACGTATAAACCACCAAAATATATAAATTTTTTCACTAACCTTCTCAGAATTCTTCAGATGACAGTCCTATAACATCATATTACACAATGCATATAGAGTTTGTTCGAAAATGTGCATATTTAGCGGCACAAATCGTGATTATACAATGAGAAAAGTAGCAAAGCTGCCCAGAAAATGTCAGGAGAAATCTTTGAAGAGGCACCTATTCTAATCAGTAACTATTCCAAAACTTGACTAAAAAATACAGGTTGGACAGCAATTGAAAGACAAATAAGATCTTAATGCAATCGCTGTGTTACATTTTTAAAATTAACGTTACTTCAACATACAGCGTGCGTTAAAGCGAGGCTGCACTGCAATTAATGGCGGCTTATGCATTTGACATTTTTCAACAGAACAAGGAATTATCAGCATAAATAGTTCATACTTTTTGATGAACTCTCATCAGAATCTTGGGCAAGGTGTCCTTTGTCCAAAAGAATCGTTGCTAGGTTGTAGAACGTCCTCTTCAACGTTGCAATTAGCAGTAAACATTAGCATGTGAGAGAGAGATACCCAACCCCCTAGAACGCCAGGAAATTAAATACCCGAAAATCGCAATAAACTGATATAATTCGGTTTAAAATAACAAGATTATGATGTCTTTAAGCTATAACCGATGGTTCTAGTACAATATGCCAAGGTCCTCAGTGTGTCAGAGCGAAGAGGGAAAAGAACAGACACGTCCTTGCCAAGTGATTTATAACATTTCAGATCTACGTAGAGACTCCATTTCAAGTCTCCCTATTCGCTAACATCCAGGGGAAGGCGTATGCAGTGCATCTCAACCAATAGAAGACAGGCAGATTTATACACAGGTCTCAGAGCAGCTTGCAAAATGTGGCACTCACATCCACATAGGAAAATTGCTCTAAGTCCAGTTCTGTTTCACTCACAGATATAATTCAAACGGTTTTAGAAACTAGAGTGTGTTTTCTATCCAATAGTAATAATAATATGCATATTGTACGAGCAAGAATTGAGTACGAGGCAGTTTAATTTGGGAACGTCATTATTACAAAGTGCTAACAGCTCCCCCTATTGACAAGTTAATATATTTGTGGTTGTTTATACGTTATCACTATTTTTGGCTTGAATCAATGCTGTTGTGATGTTTGCTATTGTAGTAAGCTTATATAATGCTATATTGTGTTTTCGCTGTAAAACACTTAGAAATTCTGAAATATTGGCTGGATTCACAAGATCTGTGTATTTCATTTGCTGTACGCTGTGTATTTTTAAGAAATGTTTTATGATGAGTAATTAGGTAATACACGATGGTCTCTGTAGTTCTTCTAGTTGCTTTGGTGAGAGTTGTGATGGTGGCTGCAATGGTAAACTATGATTTATACCTGAAATATGCACATTTTTCTAACAAAACATATGCTATACAATAAATATGTTATCAGACTGTCATCTGAGGAAGTTGTTTCTTGGTTAGTTGCTATTTATATCTTTATTTGGTCGAAATTGTGATAGCTACCTATGCAGGAAAAAAATGGTGGCCAAAAAAAGTTGTCTTTTGCTATCGTGGTTAGCTAATAGATTTACATATTGTGTCTTCCCTGTAAAACATTTAAAAAAATCTGAAATGATGGCTGGATTCACAAGATGTGTATCTTTCATCTGGTGTCTTGGACTTGTGATTTAATGATATTTAGATGCTACTATTTACTTGTGACGCTATGCTAGGCTATGCTAGTCACCTTTTTTACTGGTGGGGGTGCTCCCGGACCCGGGATTGGGAGGAAGTAGAAGTTAAGATTGTTGTCATCTATCGCCCACCAGGTGCCCTTAGAGAGTTCCTCAATGAGCTTGAAACCTTGATAAGATAATTTCCTGACGATGGCTCAACTCTCTTCGTACTTGGCGTCTTCAATCTCCTGACATCTTCCTTCGATAAAAAATGCTCTAACTCTCCTTCCCCTCCTTGCCTCTTTTGACCTTTCCCAGTCCCCTCCCACTCATAAGGCAAGCAATATGCTTGACCACATCTTTACTAGAGGCTGTTCACCTACTAATCTCACTGTAACCTCCCTCCAGGTCTCTGATCACTACTTTATTTTATTTTCTGTCTCCCTTTCCTCCAACCTTGGACACTCAGCCATTACCCAGATGGTCATGCGTTGTCACAACCTTCACTTAATACACCTTCCTTTCCACATCCTATGACTCGCACTGTCACCATTCTCCCCGGCCGGCTTGGCCCTCCCCTCCTGCTCAGTGGCTGAGTGACTCATTGCGAGCTTACAGGACAGGGATGCAGGCAGCTCAGCGAAAATTGCTCAAATGACTCCCCTGCTCAAGAAACCAACACTGGACTCCTCTGATGTCTGACTTTTTAAATGTTCTTTCCAAAACTACTTCAGCATGCTGTCATGGTTCAAGTATCTCGTTATCTCACTAAGAACGATTTTCTTGACCCTAACCAGTCAGGTTTCAAGAATGGTCACTCAACCGAGACAGCTCTTTTCTGTGTAACAGACTGCCAAAGCTCACTCTCTCTCTGTTCTCATCCTCCTAGATCTACCCGCTGCCTTTGACACCGTGAACCATCAGAACCTCCTCTCCACCCTCTCAGGGCTGGGCATCTCAGGCTCTGCACACTCTTGGATTGCATCCCGCTCCTATCAGGTGTTGTGGAGAGGATCTGTGTCTGCGCCACATACTCTTATAACAGGTGTCCCCCAGGGCTCGGTTTTAGGCCCTCTCCTCTTCTCTCTATACACCAAGTCTCTCGGCATCATCATATCCTCACATGGTGTCTCCTATCACTGCTATGTGGATGACACTCAACTACTTTTCTCCTTCCCCCCTTCTGAGACCCAGGTGGTGACACGCATCTGTGTGCCAGGCAGATATCTCAGCTTGGATGTGGTCCCACCACCTCAATCTCAACCTTGACAAGACGGAGCTGCTCTTCCTCCCGGGGAAGGCCTGCCCGCTCAAACACCTTTCCATCACGGTTGACAACTCCACGGGGTCCCCCTCCCAGAGGGCATAGAACCTTGGCATGTCCCTGGACAACACCCTGTTGTTCTCTGCAAATACCAAAGCAGTGACTCGCTCCTGCAGGTTTGTGCTCTACAACATCCGTAGTGTACAACCCTACCTAATCTGGACTACTGCAACTCTCTGTAGGATGGGCTCGCCGCTTGTGCTATCAAACCCAGTTGTTTAGAACGCTGCAGCCTACCTGGTTTTCAACCTTCCCAAGTTCCCCTCTGTCACCCGCTCCAACAAACACTCCACTGTCTACCAGTTAAAGCTTGCATCCACTACAAGACCATGGCACTTGCCCACGGGAGCATCAAGAGGAACTTCCCTTCCCTACCTTTGCTCAAGGCTATGCTTGCCATTTCCTTGATTCAATAAATATTTCAAATATGTTATCTTCTTTCAATCCAGAAGACAAAAGGGTCTATGCATTGAAGACAAAGGCACAACATCTACACCACAGTTCTCCAAAGAGCTGACTAACATCTGACCAGGGTATAGCAAGAAGAAGCCTAGGCCTAACCTAACCTGTGTCAAAGACTGGAGAACAACTGTCACATTGCACAACATACAGTAAATGTCATTCAGAGGATAGGATGGGAAGACTGAAATGTAACATTTCTAAATGGTCAGAAATACTAGGATGCTGAGTTGTGTGATTAGGTTTGATGATATGTTGTTGTGTATCTGTAAACTTTGTATAAAGAACATGAGCAAATCCATGGTTTAGTTTTTATTCAATGGTTTTTATGCAATATAAGCCCATACTGCTCGTAATGAATTGACAACTTGTAATTTGCAGAAAAGGTTTAATTGCTAAAGTATATATGTGTTGTATTAGCTTGGGTTCACGTGTAATATATTGATATATTTATTTCATGTTTCAAATGCATGTTGATGTTTGTGCTTTAATTTAGCCAACATCTGAGTCATGTCAAAATTAACTTTTTCATCAACGACAAATTACTAATCGAGGCATGGGACAGCCCAGGCTGCCTCAACTGAAAGTAGTTTGGACCAAAGCTACCAACTACCCTTGGTTTACTAGCTAATTTGCATGAGATCTACATGTCCATTATTGAATTAAGCATTTTCCTATGTATTGTTATGTGTACTCCAGTGGATGTGAGGAGCTGGTCGCTAGCGTTAATGTTTACATGACTACTTCAAAGTGAAAAATATTAAAGTTGTTGGGAAAGTGTGAACACAGATGCAATTTTACTGTGGAAATACATGTTTTTTGTCACTGCTATCAATTATGCTCCAGGCGAGTCCAAACATTTTTCTCCTTGACCATCAATTCTGAGCCGGCACTCTGTAAGACAGCCCTGTCTCCTAGAGTATGAGGCACGAGATGAAGCACATTGGAGTGCAGTCAAGCAATTATTCTTACTGCCACCAGTGTCGACATTGCGCCAAATGTCCAACACTACAAAGTATACCTTTAAATGTTTACAGGATGGAGAGTGGGCACAGCTCCTGCCAGTTAGTGCCCAGTCCCCTGAGCGTGTGGAGGAACAGAGGTAACTTATTTTCTTTGGCAAGGTTGAGCACACAGTCACTTGGTTTGTGTTGTGTGATTGTAGTTCTGAAAGACACTCTCTCCCTCCCTCTGTCTTGCTCTCGATTTTCTCTCCCTCTCCCTCTCCCTCCCAGTTTCTCTCTCTCTCTCTCTAACCTTTCTCTTTTCTCTCTCTCCTTCCCACTTTCTCTTTTCTCTCTCCCTCCCTCCCTCCCTCCCTCCCTCCCTCCACCTCCACCTCCACCTCCTTCTCTCTGTCACACTGGGAGGAAGGCTGTCTTGCTGTGCTGTGTGTTTGCCTTTTTTCTCAGTCTCTTCATGTAAAAGAACGCATGAGCACCAACATGAGAGGTATATAGGAGCATATCAAATTTGGAGTCGAATGAAAGTTAAGATTATATTTTTGAGAAAGGAAGGCATAGATACGTAGGAATAAGCAAAGTCTTTGATTTCTGGTCACACAGATGGAAAACGAGTTTTTTGAATCATCTATTAGAAAATGTCTTAAAAGGTATTAGAAATACACAATAATGTTGAAGGCCCCTGACAGCAGTTTTTTGAGGGGCGGAGGAACGAGGTAAGAAGGGGGATTATTTCAGATACTCTTTGAAACAAACAGGTATAGACTAACAGTTAAATGCTTACTTACTGTCATTTGTCAATTGTGCAGAGGTGAGGACGGAGTCAAGCGCAGGACACAGAACTGAGTAAAATAACGCACTTTAAAATAATACACGCAGGGATAACAAACCCTAACACACACGAATAACACAAACCAGGAATAATCACGCACAAAACATAATGGGAACCAGAGGGTTAAATAGGGAAATAATAATAACTTAATGGGAACCAGGTGTGTACACTCAAGAAATAACAAATGGAAAACAGAAACATGGATCGGTGGCAGCTAGAAAGCCGGAGACGACGAACGCCGAATGCCGCCCAAACAAGGAGAGGCACCAACTTCGGTGGAAGTCGTGACACTTACGGGCCCTTCCCAACAATGCAAAGAGAAAAAAAAGAGAAATAATATAAACATGCTAATAATAACACAAGGAATAAATAGAAAAATATTATCTTGAGTAACGATAACTTGGCTATATACACGGGGTCGGTGTGCAGGGGTGCGAGTTAATTGAGGTAGATATGTACATATACACTATATGTACAAGAGTATGTTGTACATACCTTTCAAATTATTGAATTCGGCTCTTTCAGCCACACCCGTTGAAGACATGTTTATAAAATTGAGCACACAGCCATGCAATCTCCATAGAACATTAGCAGTAGAGCTCGGTGACTTTCAACGTGGCTGCTATTTTTCCAACAAGTCTGCTTGTCAAACTTCTGCCCTGCTAGAGCTGCCCCAGTCAACTGTAAGTGCTGTTATGGTGTAGTGGAAACGTCTAGGAGCAACAACGGCTCAACTGTGAAGTGGTAGGCCACACAAGCTCACAAATTGGGACCGCCGAGTGCTGAAGCGCGTAGTGCGTAAACATTGTCTTTCCTCGGTTGCAACACTCACAACCGAGTTCCAAACTGCCTCTGGAAGCAATGTCAGCACAAGAACCATTCATCGGGTGCATTATGAAATGAGTTTACATGCCCGAGTAGTGACACACAAGCCTAAAATCACCATGCTCAATGCCAAGCGTCAGCTGGAGTTGTGTAAAGCTTGCAGCCATTAGACTCTGGAGCAGTTGAAACACGTTCTCTGGAGTGATGAATCACACTGTCACGACTTCCGCCGAAGTCGGTTCCTCTCCTTGTTCGGGTGGCGTTTGGCGGTTGATGTCGCCGGTCTTCTAGCCATCGCCGATCCACCTTCCATTTTCCATTTGTTTTGTCTTGTTTTCCCACACATCTGGTTTACATTCCCTCATTATTTGATGTGTATATAACCCTCTGTCCCCCCCATGTCTGTGTGTGAAATTGTTTGTTGTAAAGTGTATGTGCACTTCTGACTGGTTCGCGACGGGTTATTTGTACCCATATTTTCTTGTTCTGGGTGCCGTTGGTTTTGCATATTAAATTGCTCCGGTTATTACCCAGTTCTGCTCTCCTGAGCCTGACTTCCCTGTAGCCAGTCACGCACCTCTTTTTCACGCTTCACCATTTGGCAGTCCAACAGATTATTCTGGGTTTGGCGGATGCCAGGGGAAAGCATCATGCCTTAATGCACATATGTCAGAGTCAAGGCCCGCGGGCCACATCCGGCCCGCGAGAAGGTTTTTTACGGCCCCTGGGATGATCTTGATTTATTATTAGAACCGGCCCGCAGACCGCAGCAAGCCGGCAGCCCGCAGATCTTTTACACGCACCAATACTACATTTCCCACAATGCAACGGTGACGCACCGAGCAGTAGGCTGCTTCATTTCAATATTTATTGGCACAGCAGTCGTCAGCATCACAGTAAAATTAACTTTCAGATACCCATCAAAAATGGCAAAACGGAAGGTGGACACTGAGAACCGGGGGTTTCAAACAAGGTGGGAGTCGGAGTATATGTTCACGGAGGTAGCTGGAAAACCTGTGTGTCTTCTGTGTGGAGAAAGTGTGGCGGTACTGAAAGAGTATAATCTGAGACGACATTATGAAACGAAACACGCGGACAAAAACAAGAATATGGACATAGAACAAAGGCTACAAAAGGCAGAGGAATTAAAACGAGGCCTCAAATCTCGACAGGCTCTGTTCAAAAAAGCCAAATCACAAGGCCAGGCTGCTGTCAAGGCCAGTTTTATTTTGGCAGAAGAGATCGCTAAATCAGCCCGGCCATTTACGGAGGGGGATTTCATCAAAAACTGCATGATTAAAGTTTGTGACGAAGTTTGCCCAGAAAAAAGGCAACTCTTTTTAAATGTGAGTCTGAGCAGAAACACCATTGCCGAGAGAGTAGACCAGTTGTCCATCAATCTAAAAGAGCAGCTTGTGAAAAATGGAAAAGATTTCATTGCATATTCCTTGGCTGTGGATGAGAGCACCGACATTTCTGACATTGCCCAGTTGTCAATTTTCATCCGCGGAGTGGACTCCAGCCTAAGCGTGACAGAGGAGTTTTTGGCTTTACGTCCTATGCATGGCACAACTACGGGGCATGATTTGTATGAAGAGGTGTCAAGATGTGTAAATGAGATGGAGCTGCCTTGGGAAAAACTCGTGGGTTTGACAACCGACGGAGCACCTGCGATGTGTGGACACAGGAGCGGACTGGTGGCAAAGATACGGGAAAAGATGCAAGAGGAAAACGCGACAGGTGAGCTGACAGCTTATCATTGTATCATACACCAGGAAGCGTTGTGCGGTAAAGCCTTGAAAATGGAGCATGTAATGAGCATCATCACGCGCACAGTTAACTTTATCAGAGCCAAAGGTTTGAATCACCGCCAGTTCAAGGCATTTCTGACGGAGTTAGAAACGGAGCATGGTGATTTGCCTTATCACACAGAGGTGCGATGGCTAAGCCAGGGAAAGGTGCTTCAAAGATGTTTCGAGCTTCGTGAGGAGATTTGTCTGTTCTTGGACAGCAAAGGGAAAGACACAACACAACTCCGAGACGAAATGTTTCTGTGTGAAATGGCTTTTCTGTGTGACATTACGAGTCATCTGAATGCAATGAACTTGAAGCTGCAGGGTCGGGATCATGTCATCTCTGATATGTACAGTACAGTGAAGGCATTTAAAACCAAACTGACTCTGTGGGAGACGCAGATGCGGAAAGAAAATTTGAGCCACTTTCCCAGCTGCCAGACCATGAAAGAGAAGCTCTCTACCAGTGCGTTCCCGAGCGCACAGTTGGCTGATAAAATAGGTATGCTTGCCGCTGACTTTCGACGCCGATTTGCTGACTTTGAAGCACAAAAAAGCAGGTTGGAACTGCTCGGTAACCCATTTGCTGTTGACGTGGAAAGCTCACCACCAAACCTCCAAATGGAGTTGATTGACCTCCAATGCAATGATGCACTGAGGGCAAAATATGCGGCAGTGGGTGCTGCGGAGTTCGCCCGTTTCCTCCCCGACACAATGCCCCAGCTGCGCATCCAGGCTGCTCAAACGTTGTCTATGTTTGGCAGCACATACCTGTGTGAACAACTGTTTTCTTTGATGAACCTGAACAAAACATCACACAGAAGTCGACTTACTGCTGAACACCTCCACTCAATTCTGAGGATTTCCTCAGCTCAGAGCCTTACCCCGAACATTGATGAACTTGTGGAAAAGATGGGACACCACCAAGTATCACCCTCAACCTCAAACAAGTGAACATTACTGTGCAATCACATATTTAGAGTTTTTACTCAGTTCAAGTTTAAAAGTTAAAGTTTAATATTTGTTTTCACTGCATGTTACTTCTCCTTAAACAAAGTGTTGTTTTTGATTAATAGATTTTTGCACTTTATTTTATTGTATTTCAATCCAATTATATTTTAAAAATATTTCAGTTGAGTGGATGATAGAAAATTGCTATTATTGTTTTTTTCTTTGAAGTAAATTTAGCCCACTTTTGCTAAAATAGAAAATATAGGCTACTGATGGTGCCTTGAATACCGGTTTCTTTCATTTAATGTTCATGTTATGGGGATTTTTATATAAAGGAAATTTGTCTTTTGTGTCTGTTGAAAATTAAAGATTACTGACAGAGCCATAAGAAAATATTGCTTTATTTATCTGATCATATTGGAATATATTTGTTAGGTTTTCAGTAGGTTCAATTAGGTTCACTAGACTATATGCGTCATTTAAAAATTTTTCAATGAACATTCGAACAGTCCGGCCCTCGGCTTGTAGCTAAATTTTTTATTTGGCCCTCCGTCCATTTGACTTTGACACCCCTGCCTTAATGCATAGTGCACACTAAAAAGTTTGGTGGAGGAGGAATAATGGTTTTGGGCTGTTTTTCATGGTTCGGGCTAGTTCCCTTAGTTTTAATCAATCAATCAATCAATCAAATGTATTTGTAAAGCCCTTTTTACATCAGCAGATATCACAAAGTGCTATACAGAAACCCAGCCTAAAACCCCAAACAACAAGCAATGCAGATGTAGAAGGGAAATATTTAATTAAATGGAAATCTTAACGCTACAGCATACAATAACATTCTAGACTATTCTGTGCTTCCAACTTTTCAGCATGACAATGTACCCATGCACAAACCGAGTTCCATAGAGAAATGGTTTGTCGAGGTCAGCGTGGAAGAACTCATTTGGCCTGCACAGAGCCCTGACCTCAACCCTATCAAACACCTTTGGGATGAATTGGAACGCCGACTGCTAGCCAGGCCTAATTGCCCAACATCAGTGCCCAACCTCACTATTGCTCTTGTGGCTAAATGGAAGCAAGTCTCCGCAGCAATGTTCCACAATCTAGCAGAAAGCCTTCCCAGAAGAGTGGAGGCTGCTGTGGCAGCAAAGGGGGGACCAACTCCATATTAATGGCCATCATTTTGGAATGACATGTTCGATGAGCAGATGTCCACATACTTTTGGTCATGTCATGTAGGTAGGGATAAAGTGACTAGGCGTATGTAATGAGTCAAAAGAGATTAGTGCAAAAAGGGTCAATGCAGATATTTCTGTGTAGCTATTGGTTAACTTATTAACTAACTATTAACATGTTATTGAATACAGGATGGGTGTCTTTTCAGTCATAGAAAACGAATTCATAGAATTTACCTATTCAGACCACTGGAATTGATCTGCTATACCACTGAAATTGAATGGAAATTGTAATTCATATTCTATATTTCTATGATTTAAATAGGCTTTCTAAGGAGGATTAACAGTATAATAAAAAAGAAACAGATGTTCCCATTCAAGTCAACATTCTCTGATGTCTGGACCTCCAACTATCTTTGTGGTACCATTTGAAATGTGAAATGTATTCCCATTTTAGGACATTTATCAGCCAAAACATGACTCCCAATAGCATGATGTGTCTCATCCGATTGCGTGCACAATACAAAAACCTCAGACGATGAAAAATATGGTCTAAACTAGAACATCTGAGTTTACGCATATTTGAGGTTAACGGTAAAAAAAATGACATGATTTTTATTAAGTATAAAATAGTCGGACAACCTTGTTTGTAAGCTTCTAAATTATATACATCTCATCCGTTTATCTTTTTTCCAGTGATGAAGACTGTCACGATCGTCAAAGGTAGAGAGTGAGGACCAAGGCGCAGCATGTGGAAAATAAGCCATCTTCTTTTATTTAGAAGAGAACCAACACAAAACGAAACCACTTTAACAAACTAACAAAATAACAAAACTGACGAACGTGACGCTACGAATGAACTAGTGCATACATGCAACATAGAACATTGACATAGACACAGCGACAATCACCCACAAACAAACAGTGAGAAACAACCTCCCTATGTATGTCTCTCAATCAGGGGAAAACGAAAACACCTGTCTCTGATTGAGAGCCATACAAGGTCAGTTAACCCTTTAACCCAACATAGAAACACAACACATAGAAATGCCCACCCAGCTCACGCCCTGACCAATAAACACATACAAAACAAGAGAAAACAGGTCAGGAACGTGACATAACCCCCCCCTTAAGGTGCGAACGCCGGGCGCACCAGCACAAAGTCTAGGGGAGGGTCTGGGTGGGCATCTGACCACGGTGGTGGCTCAGGCTCCGGACGCTGTCCCCACACCACCATAGTCACTCCCCGCTTCTGTATCCCCCTCCCAATGACCACCCTCCAACTAAACCCACCTAAATGAAGGGCCAGCACCGGGATAAGGGCCAGCACCGGGATAAGGGGCAGCACCGGGATAAGGGGCAGCACCGGGATAAGGGGCAGCTCCGGGCTGAGGGACTCTGGCAGGTCCTGGCTGAGGGACTCTGGCAGGTCCTGGCTGAGGGACTCTGGCAGGTCCTGGCTGAGGGACTCTGGCAGGTCCTGGCTGGACGGCTCTGGCAGGTCCTGGCTGGACGTCTCTGGCAGGTCCTGGCTGGACGGCTCTGGCAGGTCCTGGCTGGACGGCTCTGGCAGGTCCTGGCTGGACGGCTCTGGCAGGTCATGGCTGGACGGCTCTGGCAGGTCCTGGCTGGACGGCTCTGGCAGGTCCTGGCTGGACGGCTCTGGCAGGTCCTGGCTGGACGGCTCTGGCAGGTCCTGGCTGGACGGCTCTGGCAGGTCCTGGCTGGACGGCTCTGGCTGGTCCTGGCTGGACGGCTCTGGCTGGTCCTGGCTGGACGGCTCTGGCTGGTCCTGGCTGGACGGCTCTGGACAGACGGGCAGCTCTGTAGGGAGGAGACGGAGAGACAGCCTGGTGTGTGGTATAGGCACTGGCTGCGCTGGAGAAGAGGAAAGCTCTGACAGCGCTGGACAGGTGGGAGCAGCTGGAGAGAGAACCCGGAGAGACAGCCTGGTACGGGGGGCTGCCACCGGAGGACTGGTACATGGAGGTGGCACCGGGTATACCGGACCGTGAAGGAGGACACGTGCTCTTGAGCACCGAGCCTGCCCAACCTTACCAGGTTGAATGGTGCCCGTAGCCCTGCCAGTGCGGCAAGGTGGAATAGCCCGCACTGGGCTATGCTGGCGAACCGGGGACACCATTCGTAAGGCTGGTGCCATGTATGCCGGCCCGAGGAGACGCACTGGTGGCCAGATGCGTTGGGCCGGCTTCATGACATCCGGCTCGATGCCCAATTTAGCCCTACCAGTGCGACGAGGTGGAATAGCCCGCACTGGGCTAAGCACGCGTACTGGGGACACCGTGCGCTTTACCGCATAACACGGTGTCTGACCAGTACGACGCCCTCTCACTCCACGGTAAGCACGGGGAGTTGGCTCAGGCATCCTACCCGGCTTTGCCACACTCCTCGTGTGCCCCCCCCCCCAAGAAAGTTTTGGGTCTGACTCTCGGGTTCCCAACATCGTCGCCGCGCTGCCTCCTCATACCAGCGCCTCTCTGCCTTCGCTGCTTCCAACTCCGCCTTGGGACGGCGATATTCCCCTGGCTGAACCCAGGGTCCTTTACCGTCCAGGATCTCCTCCCAAGTCCAGGAGTCCTGGGTTTTCTCCCACTGCTGTCGCTGCCCTTTTCCTTGCTGCTTGATCCTAGTTTGGTGGGTGATTCTGTCACGATCGTCAAAGGTAGAGAGTGAGGACCAAGGCGCAGCATGTGGAAAATAAGCCATCTTCTTTTATTTAGAAGAGAACAACACAAAACGAAACCACTTTAACAAACTAACAAAATAACAAAACTGACGAACGTGACACTACGAATGAACTAGTGCATACATGCAACATAGAACATCGACATAGACACAGCGACAATCACCCACAAACAAACAGTGAGAAACAACCTCCCTATGCATGTCTCTCAATCAGAGGAAAACGAAAACACCTGTCTCTGATTGAGAGCCATACAAGGTCAATTAACCCTTTAACCCAACATAGAAACACAACACATAGAAATGCCCACCCAGCTCACGCCCTGACCAATAAACACATACAAAACAAGAGAAAACAGGTCAGGAACGTGACAAAGACATGGGTTATGCAAAAGGAAGGGGTACATTTTGAGCACATTTATCTCCTGAATGTTTTGGCATTCAAGTCCAAAAAAATCACGTTCTGAGCACTTCTACAACGGGCAAATATGTATGAAAGGTTTCGTTCAAATCAAAACCAGCGCTGTCAAAAAAATTATTGAACTCATAAAGATATTCTCTTTTACCCTCCAATTTATTTTTCCTCAGAATAATTAATGATGAAATTCAGATAGTAGTTGTGACAGAGGGGAACTCCCACGACCTCCCACGACCCCCCACGACCACCTGTAACGGTAGTCCTCCTCTTCATCCGCAGGGGGAAGATGGCAAAAGGTGTGGTGCTTTTCCATGCCTAGCAAAGAAGCCATTTAAAACCTCAGCCATGTCATCGTCTTCAACTCCCTCAACCTGTATTCTCCCTACTCATGTTTCCTTTTGCTCCAGTCCTTTGTCAGTGAAGTCCCACCATTCCTTGGATTTTTTCTTCTTTAGGTCCTGGATTTCAGTCTTGTAGTAGTTTTTTTTAATTTGCTTCCTTCAAAAGCATTTGTGCTGTGTTTCTGTATTTTTTCCATTTCATTGTTGAAAGTCTTCTGTCTTTTCCTGATGGCTGTAACGGTAGTCCTCCTCCTCTTCATTCGAAGAGGAGGAGTAGTGATGGAACCAAGGCGCAGCGTTGTGAAATGACATGATTTATTTAAGACACGACAAAACAACGAAGACAGAAAACAAACTATACTTGAATTAACTAACAAAATAACAAAACGAATGTAGACAGACCTGGACGACGAACTTACATGAAACACGAAGAACGCAATAACAGGAAAACTGACTACACAAAAACCGAACGAACAAACATACCGAGGACAGTCCCGTGTGGCGTAACATACAGACACTGACACAGGAGACAACCACCCACAAACAAACAGTGTGAAAACACCTACCTTAATATGACTCTCAATCAGAGGAAATGAAAAACACCTGCCTCTAATTGAGAGCAATATTAGGTCACCCTTTAAATCAACATAGAAACAGAAAACATAGACTGCCCACCCAAACTCACGTCCTGACCAACTAACACATAAAAAAATAACAGAAAACAGGTCAGGAATGTGACACCACCCTAATTCATTTTGTTAGTCACTCTCACTCAAATATCATATTAGTATATGACTAAAATGCAACTATGTTTTTTTACGCTGATCTTAACTGTTTTTGTACACAACGTCTCCACCATTATTTCCTATGATTGAAAATGGCTTGTGGACATCAGAACAGCGATCACTAACCTTCGATTTGGACAGAAATGTTTACTTCAAAGCGTCGGCAGCTCTGGACATTCTGCTTACTCCGGACCCTAATCCCCAGGACTCGAAAGAGGAAGCGGCGGTGAAAGAGAGGCAGGCGAGCAGGCACCCTGATGAGATTCCGTAGGTGAGCAAATAAACCGCCATTGCCCTCTGTTCTATTGGCGAACGTGCAATCACCGGAGAACAAACTGGATGAGCTCCACTCGAGACTATCCTATCAACGGGACATGTAAAACTCGAGTATAATACGTTTTTCTGACTCGTGGCTGAACAAGTACATGGATATACATCTCACTGGTGTTTCTATGCGTCTTCAAGACCGGACGGCACACTAGGGTAAGACGAAAGGAGGAGGGGTGTGTCACTTTGTGTGTCACTTTCCACTCAGCTATGACTGAGTGGAATTTCTTTGAATTGCACTGAATTAAATTCGACTTCCTGTCACTCAAACTAAAATTCTAGTTCTACACTCTTTGGGGTGTGGCCAATTCAATTAGAATTTCAATTCCTGAGTTTAATGGGAGTCAATTCCAAAATGCTCAATTGAGCCCAACCCTGCTTGGCATAGCTCCTGGTCAACAGTCGTTCTGAAGCTGTTCGCAGCAACAAAAACCCAATTCGACATGGGTCCGTGCCTGCATGTTATTCTCTTTCATCTCGAAATCACCCCTAACGATTTGACTATTTATTGGTTTGTCCATAATTCCGTTCTGCCTCTTTATTTCAAAATGGCCATCACAGTTCCTTTCATGATGAGTGTATAGAACGTAAACATCACAAGTGTATCAGTCTCTCTCACCTGTCAATGAGTTTTAATTGTCAGTGAATGTCGAGGTTCGGCACATTTGTTTTCTCTCATCCTGAAACACGTCTTGTGTAATGTTGTCCTTTTGTCCAAGTACACTCATATCATCCGTCATACACAGTGTCTCTGACGTGTGTTCCATTGTTCCTCAAGTACCCATTTTGATGTCGGAGCATCAACAAGCATCTCTTGGCTGAAACAAAATTAGCTTTAACACCTTATTACTCACCTCCATTTAAAAGCCTGGACCTTGACCACTTACGCTGTGAAAGAAAATTACCCTGGCACAAAGACCGAGCTCTCGTCTCCCCAAAACACATCACCGCACCCTTGTCATTAGTGGAGGGTCTATTAAAAACAATTATTGTAGCCCTTCACTGCGGCCAGTTTGGTCTTTGTGCAGTTGTGGGTTTGTATCACTGGAGAAGGACAGAGTATAAACAATGGATGAGCCGTTTAGTCAGAGTAAGACTACACTGTGATTTTAGAACATTACGGAGTGGAAGTCACATGGGGTGACCGGTGAAGATGGCACACTAGGCACTAGCTGCGAAACCCAGACCAGAATTTTTAAGAAAGATATTCTCTGGTACTTTTGTATACTTTTTAGCCAGTAGTTCTGAAAGCAGTTCTCACAAGCCAAAAGTGGTCCCCGAAAATTGCATACAGGTACAGTATGTGATAGCCTCAGGGTAGTTACAGAATGAGAAGTGTAACCTCATAAATGCATATGCTAATACTTCCCATGTCACCTTTCTCTCTACCTTGGGGCCTGTGATATCTAACTCTCTTGAGGGTCCCATAAGTATGGATGGTGACTTTAATTTGCTTTGCAATCCTTTACTAGACCATTCTGGTGCCCCCCTTCTCTCAGACACATGCCACAGCAGCAATGGCGGAATTTCCATCAAGGCTATCTCTTTCAGATGTGTGGCTCCTGGTTAATTCAGATTCATGGGAATATACCTTTTACCTGATAAATTGAAACAGATAGAGAACCAACAGTCTATTCAATCCAACAGGGATAGTGATGCCAACAGAAGTAATCAATATTTTAGGCACTTCTAGTCCAAGTTGTATGGGTCAGAGAATAGAGCCGGGGGCAATGACTTTGATGCCTTCTTTAATTAAGAGCTTTAACCTTCCCATGGTGAATATAGTGGATCAAGTTGATTTGGACCTCCCAATGACACAGCTAAAAATGTATATGCAATTATGAAAATATCCTCTGGGAAAAAGCCTGCTAAAGTCAGTTTAGGTTTTGAAATATACAAATGTTTCGAAAACAACTGTCCCAGACCCTTCTGGAATTATTTGATGAAATACTAGAATCCAAATCTATGCCTTGTGCCGAGCCGCTATCTCGCTGCTACCCATGCCTGGTAAGGACCCTTTAGAGCTAGGGAGTTTCCGACCCTTAAGTTTGTTGAACAGCAACTATGAGATATTCGCTAAGACCCTCACCCTACGCTTGGAAATGGGAATCCCATCAATACTAGTCTGTGGCGACCTAAATGCCAGAACTGGACAATAACCCGAGACTCTCAGCTGTCACGGATCCCTCCGGAACTTTCGTGACGCACACCTGTCCACTAATCCTACTGATTAGTATTTGTATAAGTGTGCCCTTTGGTTTCCATTGGGCTGTCGATTATTGTTACAATGTCCGTTGGTTTGTGTGAGTACCTGTGCTAGGTGTGGGTTTGGCTTTCGTGCCATTGTGGATTGTGCAGATGATTACGGGTCTCGTCCCGTGTGTTAATCATTGTGCACATGTGTTATTTATTCGAGGTACTCCTCGCTCTTTTGTTTGGGTTTCAATTCTGTGTTTTTGTATAGTGTTTGTTTGGTCTTCGTCCCCGTGCCTTTACACGGCACGCCGTAATTTGGGTACAATAGAGACCCCTATTACGCATTCCTGCGTCTGTCTCCCGAATAAATAATGACAAGGGGCAAACACCTACCTGGAGGTGACTGTATTCCCCCCCAAAAATATAACTATGACAAAATAACTAACAAAAACTGGTCTCAACTCCTGCAGCTCTGTCTCAGACTGGGTCTGTACATAGTCAAGGGTAGGCTTCGAGGAGACTCCTATGGTATGTACACCTATAGATAATCTCTTGGCAGTTGACTTTGTCACCGACCTCAAGCCAGAGTCTCTCAGAACATTCACAGTCAGCCCACTGACATTCCTATCAGATTACAGCAAAATGACAGTCTACTTGAACAGAGCAATACACAATCATGACGCATCAAAGCCAAAAGAACTGCACAATATTAAGAAATGGATATAGGTAGAGGAAACCTACCCAAAAAACTATTAGGCAACAACAAACTTTGTTCTTGGACAAAACATTTCACTGTAATAGTGAAGGTGTAAACTTGGCAGTAGAAAGCCTAGACAGCATATTTGACCAAATCTAAACATTTCAAGCAGACAACCTAAGAAAATTAAAAACAATGACAAATCGTTTGATGAAGAATGTAAATCACCTAAGAAAGAAATTGAGAAACCTGTCCAACCAAAAACATAGAGACCCAGAAAACCTGAGCCTACGCCTTGACTGTGGTGAATCAGTAAAACAATTACGGAAAAGGAAGGAATAGAACGTCACAAATCAGCTCGATGTAATTGAAGAATCCCTCAAATCAAACCACTTCTGGGAATATTGGAACAAACTAAACAAACAACACCAAAAGTTATCTGTCCAAAACAGAGATGTATGGATAAACCACTTCTCAAATCTTTTTGCCTCTAAAAAAGAACAACCATCAAAAACAAGTCTTAGAATCAGGTAATAAAGACTACCAGAACCCACTGGATTCTCCAATTACGTTGAATTAAGTAGAGGACAAAATACAAACCCTTCAACACAAATAGGCCTGTGTTGTTGATGGTATCCTAAAATAAATGATAAAATATACAGACAGCAAATTCCAATTGGCTTTAACATCATCCTCAGCTCTGGCATCTTCCCAAATATTTGGAACCAAGGACTGATCACCCCAATCCACAAAAATTGAGACAAATTTGACCCCAATAACTACAGAGTGATGCGTCAACAGCAACCTTGAGAAAATCCTCTGCATTATCATTAAAAGCAAACTCATACATGACCTCAGTGAAAACAATGTACTGGGTGTATGTCAAATTATCTTTTAACCAAATTATCATACTGTAAAGGATTTCCTCTTCGTCTGAGGAGGAGTAGCAAGGATCGGACCAATGTACAGCATGGCAAGGGTCCATAATAGATTTTTAATAAATCAAAATGAACACAGAACAAAAATAACAAAACACGAGCAAACAACCGAAACAGTCCCGTGGACTGTATGGTGCAAACACTGAAACAGGAAACAACCACCCACAAACAAAAGTGGGAAAACAGGCTACCTAAATATGGCTCCCAATCAGAGACAACGATAGACAGCTGCCTCTGATTGGGAACCACAGCAGGCCAAACACACAGAAACAGAAAACCTAGACCTACAACATAGAATACCCAGACATAGAATACCCACCCACATCACACCCTGACCAAAAAAATAGAAACATACAAAGCAATCTACGATCAGGGCGTGACACATACGACAGACCACATATTCAAACTGCTCACCTTAATTGACAGACACATGTCGTGGAAATTCGAATCAATAATGAGGAGAGACTAGGTCAGTCACCAATCAGGATATGACTTTATTCAAAATGTATTAATAAGGAAAGCATGTCACACCACACAAACAAGTGAATGATGTGAGTGCTCTGCAATAATGATGGCGGGTCGACACAACACTCTTGACTGTTCTGTTGAGAGCCCTGAGTCAAAGAATACAAATACCTTTTATAGCAAAGGTACACCCCCTTAGTCTACATGACAAATAACAGACGTGTGGTATGGGTCACAAGTTTAGGATTCGTATGATATAAATAAATAGACAGTATCTGCTGTATAGACTATTCTCATTGTGTGGAAACCAGGGTCTGGACCCCAAAACAACGTTCCCCTTACCCGAGCCATCTCCACCCTGGTACCTCCCAGTACACAACTCATGCTATGGAATTTGTATTATTTGTTTTATCACCAAAGGCATCGTAAATCCACTGTCAGCATTAAGCCCCAGAGGCCCAACTCAGAAGACCACGGACAGATGAGTGTTAAGAACCCTATTCTATTGTGTTAAACCACCATTTGATGCAATAACAGTATTATAACATAATCTTGTAGTTTTGCTCTCTTATTCACCCATTTTGAGAATTCTCTGAACTTCAAATAATATTACATTGTTTGAAAACATTAATTAACATGTAGAAAACAAATAGGGCATCAAGCAACTTTTAACTCAAACATATAGGAAAAAAAACTTCCTTGCACTAGTATACAAACAACGTATATGACCATCCGTTCGTTCATTGAGTCTTTAACGTTAACATAAAAGTGATATTTAATTGGGAATGCTATAAACATTCAAATATCATTAACAAATTATCAGCAATCTAAATCAAAGTAAATTTCCCATTGTCAGAAACAAATCATAATGTTGATACTGAGCATTCTCCCATTGGTCAGCATAGTGGAAATAACTATTTCCATCCCAGAAACTAAGATTAGCTTATCTTGTTGGAGATATCCAGGTAGTGACTCCCGGTTTAGCTTACATTTATTCCATTGGTGCCTAATGAACATGACCCAGGACAAGCACCATAATTCCACTATTTACAAGGCAACTCCTATAGTCTCTATAAGCATAAACCTGCTATAGTTCCTAAATATTATCATTATCATCAAAAATGTAATTTGGTAATGGATATAAATCAAATAGATTAGGATCAGTTCACTCTCGGGATCAGAGTTCACCTCTCCATTCATCAGGGCATGCTGAGAATAGTGTCGACATCTTTAGTTCACACAACTTCTTTACACATCTCACAATTAGTTTAAATAACAGCAATCAAAACAATCTATCTCTAATACATTAATTGCTTCCCTCATATTGTTATTAACATACTAAACTCAAATCAATCAGTTAGTTTTAAAAATCATTCAGTTTCCAAATCATAATCGAAAACCAAAAAATTATCTAACCAAAATGAGGAATGACATTGCTCAGTGACTCACATTGGTCCTATCACTCAAAGTGAAAACCCTCAATTTAACACACATTAACATTGGCAGAATGTACATTTATATTAACATTTAATTATCTTATAACTTATCACGATTATAATTACAGATCAGTATATCAATGCATGTTATGTCTTCATTATTATACATTTAGCAGTGTGTAGACCTCCACAATCAACCTGATACACCGAAATATATTTTTTATGTCTAAATCAAGTATGGGCACAGTTGAACAACCCCCCCCCCCCCCCCCCCCTCTAAGTTGATTGCTTAGATTAGATTCTGTACACCGGTTGCTGGCTCGGACTCAGGTCTCAGTTTTATCATGCAATAAATAACTTCTTCTGGCTGCAAGCCCAACGTCGGTACACAACAGCCAGCTCAAGTGCAGGGCGCGAAATTCAAAATATATATTTTTTAAATATTTAACCTGTTTGGGCTGCAAGCCCGACGGTCGGAACGAAAATGACAACAGCTGCAGGGCGCGAAATTCAAAATCTATTTTTTTTAAATATTTAACTTTCACACATTAACAAGTCCAATACAGCATTTGAAAGATAAACATCTTGTCAATCCAGCCAACATGTCCGATTTTTTTAATGTTTTACAGAGAAAACACCACATATATTTATGTTAGCTCACCACCAAATACAAAAGTGGACAGACACGTATGAATATGATTATGATGTATGAATTATGATTCAAGTAGCATGCACAAGCCAACCGAAATAAACTAAAACCAACCTAAAGAACCCAGAAAAAACTACCTCAGATGACAGTCATATAACATGTTACACAATAAATCTATGTTTTGTTCATAAAAAGTGCATATTTTAGCTATAAATCAGTTTTACATTGATGCTACCATAAATGCTACCACATAGCTACAGTCTGAATCCAGACGGGAGTAGCCAGAGAAAATACATACACCAACGTCGACTACTAATTACACCTCATAAAACATTTCAGAAAAACATATGGTGGATAGCTAATGAAAGACAGATATCGTGTGAATAAAGCCAATATTTCCGATTTTTGAAGTGTTTTACAGCGAAAACACAATATATTGTTATATTAGCTAACAACATAAGCTAGCATAAGGCAGCATTGATTCTAGTCAAGCGCTAGCCTAGCAAAGTTAGCATAGTTAGCATACAACAGTTCGACAGATATATGAAAAAGCATCCCAAATTGGGTCCTTATCTTTGTTGATCTTCCATCAGAATGTTGTAACGGGGTCCAATGTCCAGTACAGTCTTTAGTTGGGTTCCAGAACGAAATATTTCCCTCTTTGGTCAGCAAGCACCACGGCTATGCGGCGCTAAACTTTCTGTCTTCAAAACATTCTTCCAAAACATCACGTCTAAAGTCCAGAATAAATTGCAATAATATAATTAAAGTATATTGAAAAAACATACTTTAGGATGATTTTGTGACATGTATCAAATAATATCGAAGTCAGAGATCATACTCACCGTTATCGACCTTCTTCCAGTAGCCGAGACCAAATTCTGCTTCGCGCCCGGAATTTTTTTTTAACTGCGCAGGTCTCACAAGAAGGTGTGGTATTCAGTCCATGGACGAGATATTCGACTCTTTTCAATTCTCACTTCCGCATTACACCCTGATGAAGGCGTGTGACGTGTTTCTACGGTCCTAAGTGTAATGACCTTTTATAGACAAGGTCTTAAAGAGACACATCGCATTTTGGAAATCTCAATTCGGCTGGGAAAATGGCTGTAAAAATATTTCTGTTCGACTTAGAGAAATAATTCAAACCTTTTTAGAAACTATAGACTGTTATCTATCCAACAGTAGTAAATATATGCATATTGTAAAATAAAAAAATTCTTAAGAGGCCGTTTGAAAATGTGCACATATTTTCCAGTTTTTTCAATATTCACCCTGCAGCCTGAAGAAGTTTTTAACTTTCACACATTAACAAGTCCAATACAGCAAATGAAAGGTACACATCTTGTGAATCCAGCCAACATGTCCGATTTTTTAAATGTTTTACAGCGAAAACAGCACGTATATTTATGTTAGCACACCACCAAATACAAAAAAAGGACAGACATTTTTCACAGCACAGGTAGCATGCACAAAGCCAACCTAACTAACCAAGAACCAACCAAACTAACCAACAAACAACTTCATCAGATGACAGTCTTATAACATGTTATACAATAAATCTATGTTTTGTTCGAAAAATGTGCATATTTCAGGAATAAATCATAGTTTACATTGCAGCTACAATCAGAAATTGCACCGAAAGCAGCCATAATAATTACAGACACCAACGTCAAATACCTAATTACTCATCATAAAACATTTCTGAAAAATACATAGTGTACAGCAAATGAAAGACAGGCATCTTGTGATTCCAGACAATATTTCCGATTTAATAAGTGTTTTACAGCGAAAACACAATATAGCATTATATTAGCTTACCACAATAGCCAGAAAGACAAGCCATTTCCCAGTAGCAAAAGTTAGCGATCGTAACAAACCAGTAAAAGATATATATTTTTTGACTAACCTTGATATTCTTTATCAGATGACAGTCCTATAACATCAGGTTATACATACACTTATATTTTGTTCGAAAATGTGCATATTTAGAGCTGAAATCAGTGGTTACACATTGTCCTAACTTAGCTACTTTTTCCACAACGTCTAAACAGCAACAATATTTTTCTGACACGTTTTCTGACACACATATTCTGACCAAATAGCTATTCATAAACATAACTAAAAAATACATGTTGTATAGGAAATGATAGATCCATTAGTTCTTAATGAAATCGCAGTGTTAGAATTCTAAAAAATAACTTCATTACGACATCCAGCTTCGGTATAGCTGAGTACCCCAAAGTTGGGCGCCGGCGACTAGTTCACATGCACGACAGATATATGAAATAGCATCATAAAATGTTTCTTACTTTTGGTGATCTTCCATCAGAATGTTGGACAAGGTGTCCTTTGTCAAGAACAATCGTTGTTTGGATTTAGAACGTTCATTTTCCCTCTTGAATTAGCAAGCGCACTTGCCAAGTGGCACAAAGCTCTCCATGTCAACAAACGGAAGAGAAAGGAACACGGCAAAACTCCCGAAAAATGTTCAATAATCTGATGAAACTATATTGAAAAAACATACTTTACGATGATATGGTCACATGTATCAAATAAAATCAAAGCCGGAGATATTAGTCGCCTATAACGGCAGCTAAACAGAAGGCAAATCCATGTCCCCTTTCGCGCTCTCCAGAAAACAGGAAATGGGCGGACACATCATACAAAGAGCTTGTATTCCACTTCAGACCAAGATAAACACGACATTTCTTCTCTCACCGCCTCTTGACATCCAGGGGAAGGTGTATGAAGTGCACGTATACTAATACGTATCATGCCCATGTATAGGCAGGAAGTAGAACAGAGCATTGATTTAAGACTTTCCACTTCCTGGTCAGGAAGTTTGTGCCAAATGAGTTCTGTTTGACTCACAGATATAATTCAAACGGTTTTAGAAACTAGAGAGTGTTTTGTATCCAATAGTAATAATAATATGCATATTGTACGAGCAAGAATTGAGTACGAGGGCGTTTGAAATGGGCACCTTTAATCAGAGCTACTCAATACTGCCCCTGCAGCCATAAAAAGTTAATACCCATGTTATCAATTATGATCATGGTCACTGCTCTATCGCAATTACCTATCTGCTATTAGTAGAATGCATTAGATATAGGTAACAGGTAATAAAGCAAACACTTGCTGTTGTTGACAAGCATATATACAATTGATATCCATAGTTGAATTACAATCAGAAACCCAGATTTTAGTCAATACCATAGACCCAATGCTATTGAAATGACAAAGAAATTCTGCAAATAACCCAAGCATAATGGTTTGTAGTCTGGCACGTAATAACGACACAATTCCCAGAAAATAGCCTTAAAGTTCCTCCAAGTGTTTCTCCACAGAGATTTTTACATGCGCAAAATGATCAATCAATTTTATTTTATATAGCCCTTCGTACATCAGATAATATCTCGAAGTGCTGTACAGAAACCCAGCCTAAAACCCCAAAGCTAGAATGCAGGTGTAGAAGCACGGTGGCTAGGAAAAACTCCCTAGAAAGGCCAAAACCTAGGAAGAAACCTAGAGAGGAACCAGGCTATGAGGGGTGGCCAGTCCTCTTCTGGCTGTGCCGGGTGGAGATTATAACAGAACTATGCCAAGATGTTCAAAAATGTTCATAAGTGACAAGCATGGTCAAATAATAATCATGAATAATTTTCAGTTGGCTTTTCATAGCTGATCATTAAGAGTTGATTTATTTACATTCAGATTTATTTACAATCATAGCAGTCAAACATCCATTGATGTAAAACCAGATCTTGTGCCTTTTAATAATAATGGATTATCTTTTCTCATGCGACATATTTAAATTACTTTACTACATCACATTCGCTCCGTAATGATTATCATCTTGATGAAAACCCCCAAAGTGTCACGATCGTGTGGAGGAGAGACGGGCCAAAACGCAGCATGTGGAAAATAAGCCATCTTCTTTTTATTGTGAAGAAGGTAAAACGAAACCAAAACACTTACAAACTAACAAAACAACAAACGACCGTGAAGCTACAAAACGAAAGTGCACACACAAGCTACTAACGTTTAGACATAGACAATTACCCACAACAAACTAAAGCCTATGGCTACCTTAAATGTGGCTCCCAATCAGAGACAACAGAAACCAGCTGTCTCTAATTGGGAACCCATTCAGGCAACCATAGACTTTCCTAGACAACTACACACAACATAGACACAGCTAGACAACTATACTAAACATAAACCCAACTACTCTAAATAAACCCCCTAAACCTTACAACCACCCTAGACACTACAAAACCCACATAAATTACCCATGTCACACCCTGACCTAACTAAAATAATAAAGAAAACAAAGAATACTAAGGCCAGGGCGTGACACAAAGTTAGGCTTTGTACTATGTTATAAGTTACATAGAGATTCCATCTTAATTCACTCTAACTGTATGAAAAAAGGTTAATTCGAAAAATATAGTAACTCTTCTCATACTGCGAGGGGAAAAAACTAATTGTCATGCCTTATGCGCAGTTTTATTTTAAATGTATTACCCGGATGGAGAAAATCCATATAAGCGTTTATAGTTACATCGTTACGGTAAGTTAACCAAAAGTGGACACACTCCAATCAGTTTCCGAGACAATTGCCCAGACTTTGTAGACAGTTTAATAACACTTAACAAGAAATTTGTGGAGTGGTTGAAAAGCAAGTTTTAATGACTCCAACCTAAGTGTATGTAAACTTCCGACTTCAACTGTAGGTTAAGGGATATATTTGCTAGCTATTAATCTGATTGACAAAGTTGCCATTACTAGCCAGCTATCTTGAAACTGCTGGGGTAAAGCTAGCTAACTCCCATCATGAGAGTTTACCTTAACTAATGTAATTAGGTTTGTAGAAAATAACTAGCTATGTAATTGTTAGCTATATTTTAAAGAGTAGGTAGTTTCTGACTATTCAACTGTTTTTGTCAAACTACCCCTGCCTGTTTATTGATTTATTGGTGCCTGAAAGTTGGCAAGAAAAATGACCCTCCTAATTTCACTGCAAATAGGCCGTTTTTTTCTCCATTTAATTTGGCTGATTAGGCTCGTGCACATTTACATGAGTGTTTCATTACGTAGTTAGATAGATAAGTTACTGAGTGACGAAGCCAATTCTTATTCATGTTTTTGTTGCATTTCAGGTGGAGTGGCATTGCTGATAGGCCAGGGCCCATATTCACAAAGAATCTCAGAGCAGGAGTACTGACTTTAGGATCAGTTTTTCCTTCACACTTATCAGTTCCTCCTTCACACTATCCTAGATCACAATCCCTACTCTGGGATGCTTTGTGAATATGGGCCCAGAAAGCTGTTGTCCAGTACTTTGCACAGCAGTCACTTCACCACAGGACCCTAGAGCAGGGGTAGGTAACCCTGTTCCTGCAGTGCCGCAGGTTTTTCAACTGGTCGTTTAGCACAGCACTGCTTCCATTCAATTGAACGTTCTATCACTTTTTTATGTACTGAACGCCGCCCTGACCAACTGAGCGAATTGATCAGTTCAGTGATTGCCTAAATTCAACACACTTGGTGGGTTAAATCAATAACATGAAGTGCCAGAGGCAATCCAGGGCCTGGGTTCCCTACCCCTGAAATAGAGGTATTAGTCAGTGCTCATGAACTGAATATTGCACATCTATCACTCCTGTCTCTATCACTCCAGTGTTTAATTGCTAAATTGTAATTATTTCGCCACTATGGCCTATTTATTGCCTTACCTCCCTTATCCTTCCTCATTTGCACACACTCTATATAGACTTTTTCTATTGTGTTATTGACTGTATGTTTGTTAATTTCATGTGTAACTCTGTTGTTGTTTGTGTTGCACTGTTTTGCTTCATCTTGGCCAGGTCGCAGTTGTAAATGAGAACTTGTTCTCAACTAGCCTACCTGGTTAAATAAAGGTGAAATAAAAAATAAATAAAATAATTGTGAATGGGGTCGAGTTCGGCCCTCTTTTATCTTGCTCACATTGAGGGAGAGCTTATTATCCTGTGACCACACTGCCAGGTCTCTGACCTCCTCCCTATAAGCTGTCTCATCATTGTTCCTGATCAGGCCTACCACTGTTGTGTTGTCAGCCAAATTAATGATGGTGTTGGAGTACAGGGGGGGACTAAGCACGCACTACTGAGGGGTCTCAGTGTTGAGGATCAGCATGACAGATGTGTTGTTGCCTAACCTTACCACCTGGGGGAGGCAGGTCAGGAAGTCCAGGATCCAGTTACAGAGGGAGGTGTTAAGTCCCAGGGTCCTTAGCTTTGCTTTGTGGATACTATGGTGTTTAATGCTGAGCTGTAGTCAATGAACAGTATTCTCACATACAGTGGCTTGCAAAAGTATTCACCCTCTTGGTGTTTTTCCTATTTTGTTGCCTTACAACCTGTAATTAAAATAGTTTTTTGGAGGGTTTGTATCATTTGATTTACACAACATGCCTTCCACTTTGAAGATGCAAAATATTGTTTATTTTGAAACAAACAAGAAATAAAACAAAAAATCTGAAAATTTGAGCGTGCATAGAGCCATCTTTTGCAGCAATTACAGCTGCAAGTCTCTTGAGGTATGTCTCTATAATTTTGGCACATCTAGCCACTGGGATTTCTGCCCATTCTTCAAGGCAAACTGCCCCAGCTCCTTCAAGTTGGACAGGTTCCGCTGGTGTACAGCAATCTTTAAATCATACCACATATTCTCAATTGGATTGAGGTCCGGGCTTTGGCTAGGCTTCCACTTTAACAACTTGAGTGTTGCTTGAGCAGTATGCTTAGGGTCATTGTCCTGCTGGAAGGTGAACTTCCGTCCCAGTCTCAAATCTCCGGAAGACTGAAACAGGTTTCCCTCAAGAATTTCTCTGTATTTAGTGCCATCCATCCATTCAATTCTGACCAGTTTCCTAGTCCCTGCCGATGAAAAACATCCTCACAGCATGATCATGCCACCACTATGCTTCACTGTGGGGATGGTGTTCTCGGGTGATGAGAGGGGTTGGGTTTGCGCCAGACACAGCGTTTTCCTTGATGGCCAAAAAGCTACATTTTAGTCTCATCTGACCAGAGTACCTTCTTCCATATGTTTTGGGAGTCTCCCACATGCCTTTTGGCAAACACCAAACGTGTTTGCTTATTTCTTTCTTAAAGCAATGGCTTTTTTTCTGGCCACTCTTCTGTGAAGCCCAGCTCTCTGGAGTGTACAGCTTAAATTGGTCCTGTGGACAGATACTCCAATCTCCGCTGTGGAGCTTTGCAGCTCCTTCAGGGTTATCTTTGGTCTCTTTGTTTCCTCTCTGTTTAATGCCCTCCTTGCCTGGTCTGCCAGTGTTGGTGGACGGCCCTCTCTTGGCAGGTTTGTTGTGGTGCAATATTCTTTCCATTTTTAATGACGCATTTAATGGTGCTCCGTGGGATGTTCAAATTTTCTGATATTTTTTTATAGCCCAACCCTGATCTGTACTTCTTCACCACTTTGTCCCTGACCTGTTTGGAGAGCTCCTTGGTCTTCATGGTGCCGCTTGGTTGGTGGTGCCCCTTGCTTAGTTGTGTTGCAGACTCTAGGGCCTTTCAGAACAGGTGTATATATACAATGAGATCATGTGACAGATCATGTGACACTTAGATTGCACCCAGGTGGAATTTATTTAACTAATTATGTGACTTCTGAAGGTAATTGGGATCTGTTGGGGCGGTATGCAAATTGGAGTGGGTCTAGGGTTTCTGGGATGATGTTGTTTATGTGAGCCATGAGCAGCCTTCCAAAGCACTTCATGGCTACCGACATGAGTGCTACGGGGTGGTAGTGATTTAGGCAGGTGACCTTCACTTTCTTGGGCACAGGGACAATGGTGATCTGCTTGAAACATGTAGGTGTTAGACTCGGACAGGGATAGGTTGAAAATGTCAGTGAAGACACTTGCCAGTTGGTCCGCGAATACTCTGAGTACATGTCCTGGTAATCCGTCTGGCCTCGTGGCCTTGTGAATGTTGACCTGTTTAAAGGTCTTGCTCACATTGGCTACGGAGAGCGTGATCCCACAATCGTCCGGAACAGCTGTTGCTCTCATGTGCGCTTCAGTGTTGCTTGCCTTTAAAGACCATTTTGCTCATCTGGTAGGCTTGTGTCACTGGGCACCTCGCGGCTGGGTTTCCCTTTGTGGTCTGCAATAGTTTGCATGCCTTGCCACATCTGACGAGCGTCAGAGCCGGTGTAGTAGGATTCAATTTTAGTCCTGTATTTACACTTTGCCTGTTTGATGATTCGTCGGAGGGCATAGCGGGATTTAGACTTATATCCTGCCCCCCAAAGGTTCTTCAGCTAATAATGAGGCAAAGCTATCACAGAATGTGAAATGTGATCCCTGCATTACTTACTGAGATGGATGGAATATTCAGTGGTTTAGGACTGCAGGTTCCACCCCACACAGCCACTCTCACAAGCAGCTGTATATTGCTGTAGCTGCTTTAGTATTTTTGTGCATAAGTAATACATTTCCTAGTTACCGTCCTCTTCTGAGCCTGAGTGAGTAGCTGAGGTGTGTGTGTGTGTGCTTGTGTGAATTGTGTCTCACATTAGCCTTTTCCATTAAAGCAATTTCACCGACCATTGTATTCCTGAAGAGGACCTGGGATGTCACTAATGGTGTCTCACACAGACACACACACACACACACCTCTCACGTCGTGCAATCATCAACTGTCACCTGATTGCTGTGTAAAACACAGACATCAGCATAGAATGAGACACATTATGACTCCTCACACCTTTCCTCAACAATGCCTGGCATTACTGAGATAATGTTTCAGAAAAGCTCTGACACTCCAGAAGGCTTGAGACTGTGGTGATGGTATTAATAGGTTCTTCTTATTCACATTCATTACAGCCAGTTTTATTATCAAGTCTAATGTAAATATTGATGTTAAAATAAAGCCGTGAGGAAGAAGCTAAATTAGACAGACGCGCACACACACACACGTACACACACACCAGTTAGTCAAAATGACAGAGGTGACAGCGGGAGGTTGTGCAGGTGGTCTGTCTTGAACAGGAACAGGAAATGTTGGACATGTACGGCAGACACACTGGATACATGCTGGTGTCAGAGGTCGCTGCTTTCTCCTCTCTGCCATGTTGTCTTAAGTCCTGCCTACTTAATGAGGTCTTGTTACATCTGCTGTCCCTCGCTCGTTATATGGGTGGAGGGGATACAGGTAGGAAGGAGGGAAGAGGTTGTCATTGACTCATGTTCCTTCTTTTTGTGTACCCCTCCATCACATGAAGGAGATCAGGCCCAAGGGGGCTACTTCCACCTGTGGCCCAGCAGGGTCACTGGGCAGTAGGGCTGTAGGGGTCCAGGAGGTGGGCTGGGGCTGGAGGATCATCCTGAGGCACAGACAGTACTAGATAATGTGAGAGCGGGAGACAGACAGACAGACAGACAGACAGACAGACAGACAGACAGACAGACAGACAGACAGACAGACAGACAGAGAGTACTGGAACTCCTTGGATGTAAATGGGTTTGTTTCCCCACCTGTCACCCTGCCCACTTGCACATAGACATGCACATGGAGGTCTTTGATAATGACATAATCATCCGAGTGCACCGAACCATGCAAATGGGCAAGATGAGTTGTGTTCCGATCCGTGGGTCTCCATCTATTTCCATTGTTGTAATGTACTGCTGCTGATTACCTGTATTCACAGAATTAGCAGCTACTGAGAGGACTGCCCTCGGAAAGAGACCTGCACTGACACCCACCTGCTGGAAATGTGTGGACGCTTTTAATTTGTCTTTCTCAAAAAATTTGACATAACAAAAAAATGGAAAAGTAATGCGTGTAAATGTACGTTTTCAACCCCTTTGCTATGAAGCCCCTGAATATGATCTGGTGCAACCAATTACCTTGAGAAGTCACATAATTAGTTAAATAAAGTCCACCTGTGTGCAATCTAAGTGTCACATGATCTGTCACATGATCTCAGTATATACAGTTGAAGTCGGAAGATTACATACACCTTAGCCAAATACACTGCTCAAAAAAATAAAGGGAACACTTAAACAACACAATGTAACTCCAAGTCAATCACACTGCTGTGAAATCAAACTGTCCACTTAGGAAGCAACACTGATTGACAATAAATTTCACATGCTGTTGTGCAAATGGAATAGACAAAAGGTGGAAATTATAGGCAATTAGCAAAACACCCCCCAAAACAGGAGTGATTCTGCAGGTGGTGACCACAGACCACTTCTCAGTTCCTATGCTTCCTGGCTGATGTTTTGGTCACTTTTGAATGCTGGCGGTGCTCTCACTCTAGTGGTAGCATGAGACGGAGTCTACAACCCACACAAGTGGCTCAGGTAGTGCAGTTCATCCAGGATGGCACATCAATGCGAGCTGTGGCAAAAAGGTTTGCTGTGTCTGTCAGCGTAGTGTCCAGAGCATGGAGGTGCTACCAGGAGACAGGCCAGTACATCAGGAGACGTGGAGGAGGCCGTAGGAGGGCAACAACCCAGCAGCAGGACCGCTACCTCCGCCTTAGTGCAAGGAGGTGCACTGCCAGAGCCCTGCAAAATGACCTCCAGCAGGCCACAAATGTGCATGTGTCTGCTCAAACGGTCAGAAACAGACTCCATGAGGGTGGTATGAGGGCCCGACGTCCACAGGTGGGGGTTGTGCTTATAGCCCAACACCGTGCAGGACATTTGGCATTTGCCAGAGAACACCAAGATTGGCAAATTCGCCACTGGCGCCCTGTGCTCTTCACAGATGAAAGCAGGTTCACACTGAGCACATGAGCACATGTGACAGACGTGACAGAGTCTGGAGACGCCGTGGAGAACATTCTGCTGCCTGCAACATCCTCCAGCATGACCGGTTTGGCGATGGGTCAGTCATGGTGTGGGGTGTCATTTCTTTGTGGGGCGGCACAGCCCTCCATGTGCTCGCCAGAGGTAGCCTGACTGCCATTAGGTACCGAGATGAGATCCTCAGACTCCTTGTGAGACCATATGCTGACACATGCACATTTGTGGCCTGCTGGAGGTCATTTTGCAGGGCTCTGGCAGTGCACCTCCTTGCACTAAGGCGGAGGTAGCGGTCCTGCTGCTGGGTTGTTGCCCTCCTACGGCCTCCTCCACGTCTCCTGATGTACTGGCCTGTCTCCTGGTAGCGCCTGCATGCTCTGGACACTACGCTGACAGACACAGCAAACCTTTTTGCCACAGTTCGCATTGATGTACCATCCTGGATGAACTGCACTACCTGAGCCACTTGTGTGGGTTGTAGACTCCGTCTCATGCTACCACTAGAGTGAGAGCACCGCCAGCATTCAAAAGTGACCAAAACATCAGCCAGGAAGCATAGGAACTGAGAAGTGGTCTGTGGTCACCACCTGCAGAATCACTCCTGTTTTGGGGGGTGTCTTGCTAATTGCCTATAATTTCCACCTTTTGTCGATTCCATTTGCACAACAGCATGTGAAATGTATTGTCAATCAGTGTTGCTTCCTAAGTGGACAGTTTGATTTCACAGAAGTGTGATTGACTTGGAGTTACATTGTGTTGTTTAAGTGTTCCCTTTATTTTTTTGAGCAGTGTATATGGCATTACCACATCCTACTAGACTGGAGTATAACTCCCTTGTACTTTGCAAAATAATTACTCATATAATACCCTTCCCATCTAATACTACACTCACAATAAAGAAGTAATAAATAATAAAAATACATTAAATAAATACCATACTGCACTATTTAAATCTATTAAGTCCTACTTCAGGCCAACACCCTGTAACTCTTCTGACTTCAAATCTCGCACGCCCAAATACCTCTCTGCAGCTGCCCCCAGAACCTCTAATTTCTGCAATTTATGTTCCATCCCTGCAGTACAGTTGATAACCATTGCTATAAATGCCAAAAATCCAATCTTACTGAAACATATATCACTTGTTGGTTTATCCCTCTATACTTGTACAGATCTACTACTCACTCCTCTCACGATCCATCCCCCTTGAACCATCTTCCTCGACTTTCTTCACTGCCTCAGCATATGACAACTTCTGCACTAGTCTAACCCTGGAAACCTCAACCTGCCTCTCTCGCACCGGACATTTCTGATCCCCAGCCCCATGGGCACCCCTACAATTAACACATACCACTACTTTCCCCAATGCTACACGTTCCTTTGTCTCATGCCTTTCTGTACATCCTCACACCTAGGAACCTCCCACCTACACACTTCTGCAGCATGCCCATAAGCTTGACACCGGTAAAAACGTAATGTATTCAGCACAAAAGCGTGTACAAGATAACTTATATATCCTAACATTACTTTGTCCGGCAAAGACTCAACATCAAAACTCAAAAGAACAGACATTGACTCTTCTGTTTCACCACTCACGCCACCCTGTCTGCATCGCACCAAACGACGAGCATCACAAACACCGGGAATCTTCCCCTTTTAGTTGGTCAGATTTCACATTTACCACTACCCCAGTAATCAGTCCTTTCAATTGCGCCCTTTTCTTGAGAGCAAAACAATTCACATCTCTTGACCCCATTAATTTAACGCTGAGCGCCTGCTCCCTCTGACCAGCAGAAACACAAAAAATGATCACAAGACCCCTTCTGGTTGGTTACCCTCATCGATTCCACAGCACCCAACTCTGTTTAGTCACTTTAACTATACATTCATGTACATACTACCTCAATTGGTCCGACCAACCAGTGCTCCCGCACATTGGCTAACCTGGAATTCTGCTTTGTGTCACCCCACCCAACACCCACCACCCGCCAACCACTCTTTTACGCTACTGCTACTCTCTGTTCATCAAATATGTATAGTCACTTTAACCCTACCTACATGTACATACTACCTCAATCAGCCTGACTAACCGGTGTCTGTATGTAGCCTCTCTACTGTATATAGCCTATCTTTTTACTGTTGTTTTATTTCTTTATTTACCTATTGTTCACCTAATACCTTTTTTGCACTGTTGGTTAGAGCCTGTAAGTAAGCATTTCACTGTAAGGTCTACACCTGTTGTATTCGGCACACGTGACAAATAAACTTTGATTTGATTTGTTTTCACCCACCAATGGATCAGCCAAAAAGCAAGGATACACTTTTTCAAAAAACTTCACCCCTACTGTCACAGACTCATCTTTATCCTGACCCTCGGTGCAAGCCTCGGGGTCCGAGAGCTTCACCACACCTATCACCTCCGATACTTTGCGCTCATTCACTTCCATTTCTCCTCCTGTCCACAACTCACTCTGCTTACACTTTATACTATTCTTCTTTTGACAAACCATCTCCCTTTTTTCTGCCTTTTTTAACCGACTCAAGCTCACCCTCTTCCTCTCTCTCGCTGCCTCTCTTTTTCCCTCCATTCCTCTTCCGTATTCCAAGTATAAGTCTCCTTATGATAACACTGCACTTCTCCTGACATGCATCTTGTTCTTGCCTTGTCAAGGGATACCATTTAACCGGCTGTCACAATCTACATACAAGCAGCACGAACCCCTGGGGATGTAGCACTCAACAGTGCATCCCACTTGTAAAGCAGCTGCTTCATCTTGTTCTTCTTTATCAATAGCTGCCGCAAAGCTTTTCCATTTCAAACAAGCACGCTCTCTTTCTCCCGGATTCCTCCCTTCTTGCCTACTCCCGTCACTTGGTCTTCTTCTAGGTTCAAAACTGTATGGCTGTAGTCAGGTGCCTTAAGCTGAAACTACACAGAGAGATGCATCAACAGCATCAACATTTGCGTGAGAGGGTAGAGATCGTCAATTCAACTACACTGTGTAACGTATCCCACTTGTCATGAAAATCCATAAACAGTTGAATTTGTTCTGTTCACTATGTGGCCCTTGTGAACTATTGCTGTGTGTTCCTCTTGACTCGCCGTATGTCCTATGGGAACCACCATACCTGCCTCCTGTTATGTTGGCTCATGAACACGAGGAGAGCTGTAGCTAATACACCCTAGCAGTGTATAAAGATTGTTGCTAGTCACATTCTTTCTACATAACAGCATTCTCTGTTGAATGAGTTCCTCAAATGTCCCATCCGTAGCCTGCCTAGGCTACAGTATATGCCCGTGCAAGAAATCAACAAAGGTAGGCATATGGTTGTTTTCAAATATGTAACGTTGGCACCGGCAGGCAAACTTATCAACACTTTTTTAAATATGCATGTCACAATTCCAGATGTAACCATGTGTCTATTTTATCTGGCAATTGATCTGCTCCCTTTACCATCACTGCTTAGCGTAGACGTGAGAAAAATAGACTTGCTTTCCTAATGTGAAGCGTATGAAGCTGTTGACGCTGGCAGCCCATCTGTTTTCTCTCATTCTAATTCCATGCATTCTCGTTCACGCGAAGAAAAAAAGAAAAAAAAAGCTTTTCATTTCATTTGGGCTTTATTGTCAAAAGCAACCCACTTGTAACACAGCCACCTAGTGCAAGCAGGCAATCAAAGGTTCAGTGTTCCAAAACTGTTCATCTGTTTCTATGGCAAGCAAGGACAATGTTCCATTTGTTATGTTTGTGTGTTTTTATGGTACGCTGCAGCACAGCAGCATATAATCTATTTTATCTCCAATTTCCACAAAGAAAGGTGACATATATTGATACATAGCTATATGCGCCAGTGGAGGCTGCTGAGGTGAGGACGGATCATAATAATGTCTGGAACAGAGTAAATGGAATGGCATGTGTTTAATGTATTTGATACCATTCCACCTATTCCTCTCCAACCATTACCATGAGCCCGTCCTCCCCAGTTAAGGTGCTACCAACCTCCTGTGATATACGCTACATATTATTGTTTGGGGGGTGGAACATGGCCTTTGTTGAACACCGTTCTGTCATGCTGAACGCAGCCCAGGCAAATGCAATCGAGCAACGCGCCGCGGCAGTTGATCAAACAATGATGTTCGATTTCACTCACATACGCCTGCTTGACCGCCCCTCATTTTTATATTGGAGGAAGAAATACAGAAATAAATAAATGAAACAATAACAATGAAAAACATCAAAGAAATTGGGATTCATTATTTAAATGATTTATTTGTGTGCGTTCATTCATTCATCCATTTCTTTAGGTACTGCAGCAGAGAAGCATTGTGCAGTGAGGCCTCCTGGCTGGCTGTGGGCTCTGCTCACCATGCCTCACCACAGAATACAAAAGGTTGGAGAGGTTGTCTCTAAATAAGTCCTAGACAGGGGAGGGAGGGTACGGAGGGAAGAGGAGAGGAGGGGAGATTTGGGGATAACGACCAACCGTCCTGGCCCTATACTCACACATACCAGGGCTTTGGAGCTGAAACCCTATCGCGTGGTTTTTCCCTGAAATAAAACCGCAAAGCCCCCTTGCTAATGTCCAGATCAGAGGAGCAGTTAAGCAGCGCCACGGACGGATGGCTAAGTTTGAGTTTTTGGGGGATGGAGGGGTGGGGTACTTACTCATTTTAAATGTGCGATGCAGGCGAGGGCTTGCATAACATAGGGAGATGTTCCCCCTTCTTATTAGGAACTAATTCCTGTTTTTACTTGGGTGTAAGTAATCTGCTGTAATTGGCAAACACACACACACACATATATATATATATATATATATAGACACACTCAAAACACATACACACAGACTAGCAGTAGTAACGTAATGCTCACCCATGGGCTAAATCCTATTCAGAGTTGGGGCTGAGGACACAAGGTTGCTAGAGAGTGAAGAGGTTGTGATTTTTGATATTTGAACTTTTAGACCCCAGTCATTTAACCCTTTAATTGGGTTGGGCTGTTGAAAAAAATAGACATTTGTGCAGCTGTTTTGGTACACATCTGTCCCTAACGTCTGACATCATCATCATCACCAGCTGGAGACAACTACGACTAAACTGATGCTTGGAATTGAAAAAGTGCTAGTACACTAGGGTTGGGGTCAACAATCTAATTCATTTAGGAAATTCCAAATGTTTTTACATATCCTAATTTAATATAAATTGCATAAATGTTTTCATTATTATTATTCATCTGGATTTTTATTATTTCCCTAAATTGACCCCAACCCTATTAATGATAACTGTAAGCAGGCATGTGCTGTCCAATATTCCGCTCCTCATGGCCCAGTCTTGATTACACATTTAGGGAATAGATCTTGGAGAGGCATTTCCTTGGACTGGGAAAGCACTCATCATTGATTTATGAATAGAGCTTTTGGACGTTGGATCTGCTAGGGAACACACCCCTAAAGACGTGGAACACAATGAAAAATCACAGTGCTTTCACTCGGTGTCCATCTGCCCGCTACTGAGCCCGCTCAGTGTGTGCCACTTGGCTTAAATCTGTCCCATCAGCCATCACAAAAGCCCTGATCCAATTCAAAGGCTGATCGAAGCATGGCCAAGGCCAGGGAGCAGGAGCCAAGTCCCAGTCCTGAATCAACAACCTATTCTCCAAAGATCACAGACACAGAGGAGGGGGAGAACGAGAAAGAAGCAAACATATTCAAAGATAGAAACAACGATACAGAAGATAGACAGAGAAGGGAAAGTATGGCTTGAGAGATGGAAAGAGCCCTGTGAAGCCTTGTCATTTGCTGTAAATATCTATAATGGTCAGTCAGCACTAACCTCATTGTCATGTGAAGAGTGATGTGTATTCACAAATGCATCAGCTGGCATACAGAATCAAACCAAAATTCCCCAAAATCCACTCAAATTTATAGGCTCAGACTCTTAATCAGAAATGAAAATGGTTGCATAAATGTTTAATTGAATTCAGTCCCAAACTCCAGAAAAAAATCTGCAAATGAGCAAACATCCAAATAATCTAGCTTCATGTTATCCAGAGGTAAACAAATCATTGGCAAGAGCGTCAAGTGAGCGAAACGAGATGGGTGGGGCTAAAGCTTAAGAGTGATGCTGAATGGGTGTAGACAAAGAAGCTCTTCACTAGATACCAAAATATTCAAAGACCATTTTATCAAAAGTGAGTTTACAAGTTGATCAATTTTCAAAGCAGAATTACTTTTCCATTTTTCCTCATGTGGTGTATGATGTGCCATTTTGTAGCTCTGAGTCTCTACTTTTATGCAATGTAAAAACACCATTTCACATTTTGCTACATAAGACCGAAGCCAGGTGGTGAGTCACATATTTTGTTGTGTTACAGCCTAAATTTAAAATGGATTAAATAGAGACTTTTTATTACTGGCCTACACACATACCCAATAGTATCTAAGTGGTATTATGTTTTAGATTTTTTTATTGCAAATGAATAAAAAAGGAAAAGCTGAAATGTCTTGAGTCAATAAGTATTCAACCCCATTGTTATGGCAAGCATAAATAAGTTCAGGAGGAAAAATGTGCATAACAAGTCACATAAAAAGTTACATGGACTCACTCTGTGTGCAATAATAAGGGTAATATGATTTTTGTATTGCTACCTCATCTCTGTAACTGACACAAACAATTATTTGTAAGGTCCTTCAGTCGAACAGTGCATTTCAAACACAGATTCAATCACAAAGACCAGGGAGGTTTTCCAATGCCTCGCAAAGAAGGGCACCTATTGGTAGGTGGGTAAAAAAAAACTAACATTGAATATCTCTTTGAGCATGGCGAAGTTATTAAAACAATTGCAGAGTTTTAAAACTTCTTAGGGCTGCAATCCCGGTAACGGGATCGATATGACAACAGCCAGTGAAAGTGCAGGGCGCCAAATTCAAAATACAGAAATCTCATACTTAAAATTCCTCAGACATACATGTGTCTTATACCATTTTAAAGGTAATCTTGTTGTTAATCCCACCAAAGTGTCCGATTTCAAATATGCTTTTCAGCGAAAGCACCACAAACGATTATGTTAGGTCACACCAAACCACAATAAGCGTAGCCATTTTTCCAGCCAAAGATAGGAGTCACAAAAAGCACAAATAGAGATAAAATTAATCACTAACCTTTGATGATCTTCATCAGATGACACTCATAGGACTTCATGTTACACAATACATGTATGTTTAGTTTGATAAAGTTCATATTTATATAAAAATATCTGAGTTTACATTGGCGCGTTACATTCACTAGTTCCAAAAACATCCAGTGATTTTGCATAGCCACATTGATTCAACAGAAATACTCATCATAAATGTAGATGATAATACAAGAAATACACATGGAATTATAGATATACCTCTCCTTAATGCAACCGCTGTGTCAGATTTCAAAAAAACTTTACGGAAAAAGCTAACCATGCAATAATCTGAGACGGCGCTCAGAACAATAGTCAAATTAGCCGCCATGTTGGAGTCAACAGAAACCAGAAATGACATGATAAATGTTTCCTTACCTTTGATGATCTTCATCAGAATGCACTCGGAGGAATCCCAGGTCCACAATAAATGCTTGATTTGTTCAATAATGTCCGTTAATTATGTCCAATTAGCTACTTTTGTTAGCGCGTTTGGTAAACAATTCCAAAGTCACGAAGCGTGTTCCCTAAAAGCTGACGAAATGTCCAAAAGTTCAGAAACAGTCAGTAGAAACATGTCAAACGATGTATTGAATCAATCTTTAGAATGTTGTTAACATCAATCTTGAATAACGTTCCAACCGGAGAATTACATTGACTTCAGATGAGCGATGGAACAGAGCTCCCTCTTATTTGAACGCGCATGGTGAAAGCATGGTCAGGTCATGGCAGACTTGACTAATTCCTCTCTCATTCGGCCCCCCTTCACAGTAGAGGCATCAGACACAGTTCTACAGACTGTTGACATCTAGTGGAAGCCGTAGGAAGTGAAAACTCATTCATATCTCGCTGTGATTTCAATGGGATGTGGCAAAGCAATTACATTTTTGTCCTAAATACAAAGTTTTATGTTTGGGGCAATTCCAATTAAACACATTACGGAGTACCAGTCTCCATATTCTCAAGCACCCTGGTGGCTGCATCACCAGCATGCTTGTCATCATTATGGATTGGGGAGTTCTTCACGATAAAAAATAACGGAATTGAGCTAAGCACAGGCAAAATCTTAGAAGAAAACCTGGTTCAGTCTGCTTACCACCAGACAATGAGAAATTAATTAAGCTTTCAGCAGGACAATAACCTAAAACAGGCCAAATCTACAGTGGAGTTGCTTACCAAGAAGACACTGAATATTCCTGCTTGGAAATCTATGGCAAGACCTGAAAATGGTTGTCTAGCAACCAATTTTATAATGGGCAAATGTTGCACAAACCAGCTTTGAAAAGCTCTTAGAGACTTACCCAGAAAGACTGACAACTGTAATCGCTGCCAAAGGTGCTTCTACAAAGTATTGACTCAGAGATGTGGATAGTTATTTAAATGAGATATTTCTGTATTATTTTTCAATAAATTTGCAAAAAATAAAATAAATATGTTTTCACTTTGTCATTATTTGGTATCGAATGTAGATGGGTGAGTAAAATCTATTTAATCCATTTTGAATTCAGTCTGTAACACAACAAAATGTAGAATGAGTAATGGGTATGAAAACTTTCTGAAGGCACTATCTCACATTCACATTATTGTGAACGTGAATGGGGAAAGCTGATCTGAGATTAGCTGATCTGAGATGCAGCCTTTCTATGGATCTTGTCGATACACATGCTCCAACGTCGCGCTTGTGAAAGTTCTCCCTACTTGGAGTTTTGGTAAAACGCACGAGTTCCACGGTCGTTATAGCAACAATGCATTGTTAAAACGCTCATAAGCTTAAATTCCATCGCTATCAAAAAAACGGGCCCAGTTCAGTAGTTTGGTTCAGTATAATAATCCAAAGGACAGAAGTCCACAGAACAAAACCACAACAGGCCTTGTAAATAACCTTCCAAGCGTTGGTCTTTAGTAACAAAAGGACCTAAATGATTGATACAGTGGCTTGCGAAAGTATTCACCCCACTTGGCATTTTTCCTATTTTAATGCCTTACAACCTGGAATTATAATTGATTTTGGGGGGGGGGTTGTATCATTTGATTTACACAACATAACTACCACTTTGAAGATGCAAAATATCTTTATTGTGAAACAAACAAGAAATAAGACAACAAATCTGAAAACATGAGCCTGTATAACTATTCACCCCACTAAAGTCAATACTTTGTAGAGCCATCTTTTGCAGCAATTACAGCTGCAAGTCTCTTGAGGTATGTCTCTATAAGCTTGGCACATCTAGCCACTGGGATTTATGCCCATTCTTCAAGGCAAACTGCTCCAGCTCCTTCGAATTGGATGTGTTCCGCTGGTGTACAGCAATCTTTAAGTCATAGCACAGATTCTCAATTGGATTGAGGTCTGGGCTTTGAGTAGGCCATTCCAAGACATGTAAATGTTTCCCCTTAAACCACTTGAGTGTTTCTTGAGCAGTATGCTTAGGGTCATTGTCCTGCTGGAAGGTGAACCTCCGTCCCAGGCTTAAATTGGTCCTATGGACAGATACTCCAATCTCCTCTGTGGAGCTTTGTAGCTCCATCAGGGTATCTTGGTCTCTTTGTTGCCTCTGAATAATGACCTCCTTGCCTGGTCTGTGTGTTTTGGTGGGCGGCCCTCTCTTGGCAGGTTTGTTGTGGTGCCATATTCTTTTAACTTTTTATAATGGATTTAATGGTGCTCTGTGGGATGTTCAAAGTTTCTGATCTTTTTTTTATAACCAAACCCTGATCTGTACTTCTCCACAACTTTGTCCCTGACCTGTTTGGAGAGCTCCTTGGTCTTCATGGTGCCGCTTGCTTGGTGGTGCCCCTTGCTTAGTGGTGTTGCAGACTCTGGGGCCTTTCAGAAGAGGTGTATACAGTTGAAGTCGGAAGATTACATACACTAAGGTTGGAGTCATTAAAACTTGTTCTTCAACCACTCCCAAAATTTCTTGTTAACAAACTATAGATTTGTCAAGTCGCTTAGGACATCTACTTTGTGCATGACACAAGTAATTTTTCCAACATATGTTTACAGACAGATTATTTCACTTATAATTCAATGTATCACAATTCCAGTGGGTCAGAAGTTTACATACACTAAGTTGACTGTGCCTTTAAAAATTCCAGAAAATGATGTCAGAGCTTTTGAAGCTTCTGATAGGCTAATTGACATCATTGGAGTCAATTGGAGGTGCACATGTGGATGTATTTCAAGGCCTACCTTCAAACTCATTGCCTCTTTTCTTGACATTATGGGAAAATCAAAAGAAATCAGCCCAAAGAATTGTAGACCTCCACAAGTCTGGTTCATCCTTGGGAGCAATTTCCAAATGCCTGAAGGTACCACGTTCATCTGTACAAACAATAGTACACAAGTATAAACACCATGGGACCACGCACCCGTCATACCGCTCAGGAAGGAGACGTGTTCTGTCTCCTAGAGATGAATGTACTTTGGCGCGAAAAGTGCAAATCAATCCCAGAACAACAGCAAAGAACCTTGTGAAGATGCTGAAGGAAACAGATACAAAAGTATCTATATCCACAGTAAAACTAGTCCTATATTGACATAACCTGAAAGGTCGATCAGCAAGGAAGAAGCCACTGCTCCAAAACCGCCATAAAAAAAGCCAGACTATGGTTTGCAACTGCACATGGGGATAAATATTTTACTTTTTGGAGAAATGTCCTCTGGTCTGATGAAACAAATGGAACTGTTTGGCCATAATGACTTCGTTATGTTTGGAGGAACAAGGGGGAGGCTTGCAAGCCGAAGAATACCGTCCCAACCTTGAATCCCATAGAAAATGTGTGGGCAGAACTGAAAAAGCGTGTGCGAAAAAGGAGGCCTACAAACCTGACTCAGTTACACCAGCTCTGTCAGTAAGAATGGGCCAAAATTCACCCAACTTAATGTGGGAAGCTTGTGGAAAGCTATCCGAAACGTTTGACCCAAGTTAACCTTTCTGACGCAGGCATTCCGCTAGCGACCCACCTCGACAACATCCGGTGAAATTGCAGAGCGCCAAATTCAAAATACAGAAATAGTCATAATCAACATTCATAAAAAATACAAGTGTATACATCGGCTTAAAGATTAACTTATTGTTAATCCAGCCGCTTTGTCAGATTTCAAAAAGGCTTTACGGCCTTTTTACGGTGATTATCTGAGGACAGCGCCCCGCTTACAAAAGCATACAAACATTTTACAAGCAAGTAAAGAAATTACAAAAGTCAGAAATAGCGATAAAATGAATCACTTACCTTTGAAGATTGTCATATGGTTGCAGTCACAATAGTCCCAGCTACACAATAAATGTTCATTTTGTTCAATAAAGTCCCTCTTTATATCCCAAAAACATCCTAATAGTACCGGTAAAGTTTGTCAAAACATGTCAAACAATGTTTATAATGAATCCTCAGGTTGTCAGTTGTCTAAATAATCGATAATATTTCAACCGGACAATAGCGAATGCAATAGAAAGGAAAAACAACGAAGGGCACGCACTCGGTCACACGCGCAAAACAACACTGCGTGACTCTACAGTCCACTGACATAAAGGGCTCATTCTTCTTAATTTTTCAGAAAACAAGCCTGAAACAATGTCTAAAGACTGTTGACATATAGTGGAAGCCATAGGACCTGCAATCTGGGTCCTAACCCATTAGATTCTCTATAAGCATTCAATTGAAAATACCCATATCAAAAAAATCCCACTTCCTGGATGGATTTTCCTCAGATTTTCACCTGCCATATCAGTTCTGTTATACTCAAAGACATTGTGTTTCGGAAACTTTAGAGTGTTTTCTATCCAAATCTACCACTTATATGCATATCCTAGCTTCTGGGCCTGAGTAACAGGCAGTTTACTTTAGGCACGCTTCCAATACAGACGTCGAAATACTGCCCCTAAGGCATAAGAAGTTAACAGCTTTTACCCCCAACCCATAAGACTGCTCAACGATTAATCAAATGGCCACCTGGACTATTTACATTGACACCCCACTCCCCCTTTTGTTTTTACACTGCTGCTACTCACTGTTTATTATCTATGCATAGTCACTTTACCCCTACCTACATGTACAAATTACCTCGACTAACTCGTACCCCCGCACATTGACTCGGTACCAGTACCCCCTGTGTATATCCTCGTTACTGTTATTTTATTGTGTTACTTTAAAAAAAAATCTATTATTTAGTAAATATTTTCTAAACTCTATTTCTTGAACTGCATTGTTGGTTAAGGGCTTGTAAGTAAGCAGAATAGTGTTCAATACCTGTTGTATTCGGCGCATGTGACAAATTCAATTTTATTTGATCACTTAGTGTGACTCATTCTCTCAAGCTCACAGGTTCAGTCCATTGTAACATTATGCTCTAAAAAGTGCTAATATAGATTACATTTTAAAAAAAACGTTTAGTCATTTAACCACTAGAAGTGAGCATTTCCTTATCACTAATCCTACTGTATGTCACTGTGGTTTGTTTTAGTCATGTTTCTTTGAAGGACATTATAATCACACACATTCTGCCTCCCTCCTTCATAAGGCAAGGTATGTCCTGCCTTTCTAAAAGGTCTCATCTGTGCCCTACTCAAGTCTGGCAGCATCTATTTCACTACAGGCCACGCCAGGGCTCCATGGAACCTGTGTTTTCCCGCAAGATCCCCCTTGCGACCCCGCTAACCCCTACCTCCTGGCCTCAGATGCAGTTCACCCCCACCTTAAACCTTCCCCTACTTATCTCCCTCCTTTCCTCCTCTCTCCCCCTTCCATCCCCCTTGCATGTAACTGATGCCATCAGCTTAACTCTTCTCCTCCTAGATGTGTGAGATGTGGTCTGGGGCCCTGGCGGCGCAGTGACAGAATGTGTCTTGGAGCCAGGAAGCATTCTCCTCAGAGAAGTACAGTCACAGATTAACGCTGCGTCGCTCCCAGCCCGACTTGCCTTCCCAGGAATGGGGCTCCTTAACAGGCGTCACATTCCCCTCCAGTAAGACTGCGGCACCAGCGACAGCTCAAGAAACTGAGAGGGGAAAGTGATCTGATGGCAATATGTCTCTCCATTCCTCCAACTCTCTTCCGCTCTCTCTCTCCCCCACTCGTTTCTTTCTCTCTTATTCTGTCTCTCTCTGGAAGTCATGTCATGTCTCCGAGCCGTGCATATCGACAATGACACAGAGAGGGGGGAAGAGGCGCTAAACGGGCCCCTGCTGCGACCTCTTCAGCCTCTGCCCGGAGCGGAGGCAGAAAGGAGAGCGAGAGAGAGAGAGAGCGAGAGAGCGAGAGAGAGAGAGAGAGAGGAACTAACAAGTGGTGCTGCAGAGCCACAGAAGGTGTGTGTATCAGAGCGCGAGGAAGTTGTTGAGACAGCGCCGAGCCATTGAGATGACTGGGAAGCAAATGCTATTTTACTGGGACGCTAACGGCATGCCTTAACCTGTCTAGGACCCCCCCCCACCCCCACTGAAAAGGCAGAGCCGCGAAATTAAAAAAAAATATATTTTTTAAATATTTAACTTTCACACATTAAAGTCCAATACAGCTAATGAAAGACACAGATCTTGGGAATCCAGCCAACATGTCCGATTTTTAAAATGTTTTACAGGGAAGACACAATATGTAAAGATGTAAATCTATTAGCTAAACACATTAGCATAATCCACCATCTTTTCTTTGTCCACCAACACCAGTAGCTATCACCAATTCGGCTAAACTAAGATATTGATAGCCACTAACCAAGAAAAAAACTCATCAGATGACAGTCTGATAACATATTTATGGTATAGGATAAGTTTTGTTAGAAAAATGTGCATATTTCAGGTAGATGTCATAGTTTACAATTGCACCCACCGTCACAAATGGACTAGAATAATTACATAGAGCAACGTGTTTACCTAATTACTAATCATCAAACATTTCGTAAAAATACACAGCATACACTAATCGAAAGACACAGATCCTGTGAATACAGACAATATTTCATATTTTCTAAGTGTCTTACAGCGAAAACACAATAAATCGTTATATTAGCATACCACATATGCAAACGTTACCAGAGCATTGATTCTAGCCAAAGAGAGCGATAACGTAAACATCGCCAAAATATATTAATTTTTTCACTAACCTTCTCAGAATTCTTCCAATGACACTCCTGTAACATCATATTACACAATCCATATACAGTTTGTTCGAAAATGTGCATATTTAGCCACCAAAATCATGGTTAGACACTGACAAAAGTAGCTCAGCTGGTCAGAAAATGTCCTGCACCATATTAGACAGTGATCTAGTCTTATACATATATACTCATAAACTTGACTAAAAAATACAGGGTGGACAGCGATTGATAGACAATTTAATTCTTAATACAATCGCGGAATTACATTTTTTAAATTATCCTTACTTTTCAATACAGTTTGCGCCAAGCGAAGCTACGTCAAACAAGATGGCGTCCTAAGCCATTAACATTTTTCGACAGAAACACGATTTATCATAATAAATTGTTCCTACTTTGAGCTGTTCTTCCATCAGAATCTTGGTCAAAGAATCCTTTCTTGGGTCTAATCGTCTTTTGGTCGAAAGCTGTCCTCTTGCCATGTGGAAATGCCCACTGCGTTCGGCATGAACTGGAAACCTGCCCGGCGCTTCAAAGTGTCTCAGAAATAAATGTCCCAAAATCGCACTAAACGGGTATAAATTGCTATAAAACGGTTTAAATTAACTACCTTATGATGTTTTTAACTCCTATAACGAGTAGAAACATGACCGGAGAAATATTACTCCCTACACTAATGCTTGGAACAAGTGCGGGTCGGTGGCCACCGCGCGCCTGACGCAGCTGGAAAAGAGTTCCTACCTACAGGTTTTTTTGATTTATAGTGGCTGTGATTGGGCAATCGACACCATTCAAATCGTCATCACGTAAAGGCATCCAGGGGAAGACGTAAGCAGTGTCTGTATGCTCATAGCTATAACAGTGGCCTTTTAACTGACTCCAGATCAGGGGCCAAAATTTCTGAAATCTGACTCCATGTCAGGGAAATTGCTGTAGAATGAGTTCTGTTCCACTCAGAGACAAAATTCCAACGCCTATAGAAACTATAGACTGTTTTCTATCCAATAATAGTAATAATATGCATATTGTACGATCAAGAATTTAGTAGGAAACCGTTAAAAAAATTACACGATTTACATAAATAGTGACAACAGCACCCCCTAGCCTCAACAGGTTAACTTCTTGCCTGCACGGATCCCTTTAGCGGGATCATTTTCGTAAACAACCTCTGAATTGAAGAGCGCCAAATAAAAAAATATATATATATATATTTATAATCGTGAAATCACAAGTGAAATATACCAAAACACAGCTCAGCTTGTTGTTAATCCACCTATCGTGTCAGATTTTGAAAACATGCTTTACAGCGAAAGCAATCCAAGCATTTGTGAGTTTGTCAATCACTAGACAAAACAGTAAGAACAGCTAACCTCAAATTAGCTTGGTCACGAAAGTCAGAAAAGCAATAAAATGAATCGCTTACCTTAGATAATCTTCGGATGTTTGCACTCATGAGACTCCCAGTTACACAACAAATGTTATTTTTGTTCGATAAATATTACTTTTATCACAAAAAAACACCATTTGGGTTGCGCGTTATGTTCAGAAAACCAAAGCCTTGTTCCGTTCGACAAATTCCAAAAAGAATGGTCGTAGAAACATGTCAAATGTTTTTTTATAATCACTCCTCAGGTTGTTTGTAACAAACATAATCGATAATATTTCAACTGGACCATAACCTATTCATTAAGAGACAAAAGGTAAATGGAGAGCTCCTCTCGCGCATGCAGGTACTATTCGGAGGACACCTGACTACTTTTGAAAAATCTCATTCATTTTTCAAAATAAAAAATAAAAAATATGTCTAAAGCCTGGTCACAGCCTGAGGAAGCCATTGGAAAAGGAATCTGGGTGATACCCCTTTAAATGGAAGAAAGACGGTCCAGGAAACACAGATTTTTTAAAAAGAATATCACTTCCGGGTTAGATTTTCTCAGGTTTTGGTCTGCAGAATACGTTTTGTTATACTCACAGACAATATTTTGACAGTTTTGGAAACTTTGGAGTGTTTTCTATCCCAATCTGTAAATTATATGCACATTGTACGATCTGGGCCAGAGAAAATGTCTGTTTACCGTGGGAACGTTATTTTAAGAGAAAAAAAATTCTGACCCCTAGCGCTAAGAGGTTTTAAGCAATCTGGTTGAAAAGGCGGTTCCACCACACTGACAAGCTCTCTGACCTCATTCAGGGTGTGGCTACTTAATAATGTACAAAGTGTAATCAAAAACGATGAGCTCGTTAGAAAACAAAAGTCACATTCATATCTTAACAACAATTGTTTCATCCTTTTTCATATTGTCTACACCACGTATTGGATGGAAACTTGACATAAACAGTGTGCACACTTTCCAAGTTTATAGTATTTTTGTTATAACATTTTTATACAATTTTTAATGACATCCCAAAATAGATATTCATTTTCCACATCTACCCATTGACCATTTCCCACATTCGGATGTTAGAAATATTGTTCCTGTGTTTCACTTTTTGGATGCTAGAGTTTTGGGCTGGCAAAACTCTCCCTCTTTGTGGGTGGGAGAGGGTCTGGTGATTGTCTGCCCTTGCCAAGCTGATCGGACCCATTGTGATCCTCATGTGTAGTCATGACAGGGTATTGTGTGTAGATTTATGAGGAGGAATTTAAAAAAAAAATCAATTTTAGAATCAGGCTGTAACGTAACAAAATGTGGAAAAAGTCAAGGGGTCTGAATACTTTCCCGAATGCACTGTGTGTTCACTGACAATACTGTACTTTTAAACATTTGAAATTTTTCTGTACACCCTGGCATCTTCCTACCTTTTCTGCATTTACCTCCCTTCTGGTGTCCTCTCCCCCATCTCCCTTCTCTCTCACACATGCATGCAGCCAATTGATTTGCTCTCTGCTTCATATTGCTGGTGGTCAGGCTTTGTTTGACTTTCCTCCACAAAGCACAGGAGGACCCCCATAGCCCAGGGTGGGGTGTACACAACCCCCCCCCCCCCCCCCCCCCCCCCCCCCCCCCCCCCCCCCCCCCCCCCCCCCCGCTTCAGATCCCCGGGCATCTTCTCCAGCTTCTGTCAGAGCCATGATGTCATAATGAAGAGACACAAAGCCTCTTTAGTACATCCACCCCCATCCACCCCATCACCATCACACCTACCTCCACTTCCCGGGCTATATGTTACATGTTATGTTATAGTGATATAAGAGGGAGAATGGAGGGAGCTCAACAGGACTATAGTAGAATAGAAAGGATTGTGGTTAGGGACCATATGTATAGTAGCAGGTTTTCGACTGTCACATTCCCCTATAACAATGACAAGACGGAGGAGGGGGGGGGGGGGGGGGGGGGGGGGGGGGTCAAGACTGTAGCGTTTGGCTGTAATCACAGATCTGGAATCAGATAACATGACCTTGATCTTAGCACGTCAGGGGTGCATGATCTTACATTGGTTTCAGGGCCCTATAGGGCACATTGTGACCCTCTGACAGTTTGTTAGTCTCGTGGACGTAGATCACTGGATGCTCCAGGAGATGTTTTCACAAGGTCAACCGGAGGTCTGCGTAAATATTACAGGTTGTCAGGGTCATCCTACTTAGCAGCTGTAGGAATGTTGAGTAAAAAGTTTATATAAATATACAGTATTGGACCTTCAACCCCCCAAAAATATATTGGTTATGGTATAAGTAATGACACAGTTAAAAACATTTTTATGTCAATATAATTGTATTTTAATCTACATGCACCCTACAGGGCTAGAATATTTTTTTCAGTGTTTGTGCATATGAGAGAGACAGAGAAAAAGCGAGAGACTAACCCTAGGAGATATCTGAACTCAGTTCAAGCAGAATTACACCAGGGTACTTTCTGTGAAACTACTTCATGTAGACTGGGTGGTTATTTTCTCGTTGAGTGTTGTTATTCTACCTCTCCTTCTGTGTCACATTGAATATGCAGACGGAGTACCTTATATACTACTAATCTCCAGCGGTGAGTCATATGGAACAGGTCAAATATTAAGGAAGTCTCAACTTGCTCCCAAAAGAGTGTGGAGCAGGCTTCATTGTGTTAACAAGAATTTAAGCTTTCTGCCAATATCAAGAATGTCTATGTCCTGGGAAATTTTCTTGTTACTTACAACCTCGTGCTAATTTCATTAGCCTACGTTAGCTCAACCACCTCGTGGAAGGGACACCGATCCCAAAGAAGTAAAACATCTGCTGTTTCCAGCTACAATAGTCATTTACAACATTAACAATGTCTACACTGTATTTCTGATAAATGTTATTTTAATGGACAAAAACTAAAGTCCACCTGTGTGCAATCTAAGTGTCACATGATCTGTCACATGATCTCAGTATATATACATCTGTTCTAAAAGGCCACAGAGTCTGCAACACCACTAAGCATGAGGCACCACCAAGCAAGCGACACCATGAAGACCAAAGAGTTCTCCGAACAGGTCAGGGACAAAGTTGTGGAGAAGTACACAGCAGGGTTGGGTCACTAAAAAATATCAGAAACTTTGAACATCCCACAGAACACCATTAACTCCATAATGAAAAAATGGGAAGAATATGGCACCACAAATCAAATTTATTTATATAGCCTTTCTTACATCAGCTGATATCTCAAAGTGCTGTACAGAACCCCAGCCTAAAACCCCAAACAGCAAGCAATGCAGGTGTAGAAGCACGTGGCTAGGAAAAACTCCCTAGAAAGGCCAAAACCGAGGAAGAAACCAGGCTATGAGGGGTGGCCAGTCCTCTTCTGGCTGTGCCGGGTGGAGATTATAACAGAACATGGCCAAGATGTTCAAATGTTCATAAATGACCAGCATGGTCAAATAATAATAATCACAGTAGTTGTCAAGGGTGCAGCAAGTCAGCACCTCAGGAGTAAATGTCAGTTGGCTTTTCATAGCCGATCATTAAGAGTATCTCTACCGCTCCTGCGGTCTCTAGAGAGTTGAAAACAGCAGGTCTGGGACAGGTAGCACGTCCTGTGCTACCACAACAAACCTGCCAAGAGAGGGCCGCCCTCCAAATCTCAGACCAGGCAAGGAGGGCATTAATCAGAGAGGCAACAAAGAAACCAAAGATAACCTGAAGAAGCTGCAAAGCTCCACAGCGGAGAGTATCTGTTGGGTCAGCATTGTGTCAGTAACTGAAAGGTCGCTGGTTCGAATCCCCAAGCCGACTAGGTGAAAAATTTGTCGACATGCCCTTGAGCACGTCAACAGTACTACAGAAAAAATAACTATTTTGTATCCACTGTTTCTTCAGAGGGGATTTACACTAAGCTGTTGGGTTTGTCTGATGTGAATCTGGGACCATGGAGGTTGATAAAGATGGCGCCTACAGACATGGCACCTCACCAAAGCAACTTTGCAGTATTTTTTTTTTAGGGGGAGTTTATTTCTGACATTATTAGTCCAGAACGTTTTTTTTGTGTTATTACATACAGCCGGAAATAACTTTTGGATATAAGAGCGGGGGTAACTCACCAGCATTCCAACAAGAAATATGACTTTCCCAAATTAGATCCTTTGTTTGTAGCCCCCAACGCAATTGAACTTATCCCAGAGGCTGCTCCAAGATGCTGCCGGTGGAGAAGAGGTATATGGAGTGGACTTCTAGCCCGACTCAGGAGGCGTGCACACCATCCACAGTTTAAGAGTTTATTACTCGCTAATGTTCAGTCCCTGGACAATACAGTAGAGGAGCTCATGATGTCTTTCCAGAGAGACATCAGGGACTATAACCTACTCTGTGTCCCAGAATTGAGGCTCTCCGGATATACTGTCACTGTCCATACAGCCAGTCAGCTGGGTTCTCAGTACATTGCACAAACTTCTCCGGGAAGAGGAAAAGTGGAGGTGTGCAGTACCAGTCAAGTTTGGACACCTACTCATTCAAGGGTTTTTTCTTTATTTGTACTATTATCTACATTGTACAATAATAGTGAAGACATCAAAACTATGAAATAACACATATGGAATCATGTAGTAACCAAAAAAAAAGAGTTAAACAAATCAAAATATATTTGAGATTCTTCAAAGTAGCCACCCTTGGCCTTGATGAAAGCTTTCCACACTCTTGGCATTCTCTCAACCAGCTTCATGAGGTAGTCCCCTGGAATGCATTTCAATTAACAGGTGTGCCTTGTTTAAAGTACATTTGTGGAATTTCTTACCTTCTTAACCTCACTAGGGTATGTGGGACGCTTCACCTGACCAACATCCAGTGAAATTGCAGAGCGCCAAATTCAAATAAAGAAATACTTATTATAAAAATTCAGAAAACATACAAGTATTTTACATAGGTTTAAAGATGAACTTCTTGTGAATCCAACCACGGTGTCAGATTTCAAAAAGGCTTTACGGCGAAAGCATACCTTACGATTATTTGAGAACATCGCCCAGCAGACAAATCATTACAAACAATAACCAGCCAAGTAGAAAAGTTACACAAGTCAGAAATAGAGATAAAATGAATCACTTACCTTTGATGATCTTCATATGGTTGCACTCAGAAGACATTCATTTACTCAATAAATATAAAACCAGAAGCCATGGATTACAGGCAGTGCCCAAGAACACAAAGGCAACCTGCCTAAATGACTACAGACCAGTAGCACTCACGTCTGTAGCCATGAAGTGCTTTGAAAGGCTGGTAATGGCTCACATCAACACCATTATCCCAGAAACCCTAGACCCACTCCAATTTGCAAACCGCTCAAACAGATCCACAGATGATGTAATCTCTATTGCACTCTACACTGCCCTTTCCCACCTGGACAAAAGGAACACCTACAGTGGGGAGAACAAGTATTTGATACACTGCCGATTTTGCAGGTTTTCCTACTTACAAAGCATGTAGAGGTCTGTAATTTCTATCATAGGTACACTTCAACTGTGAGAGACGGAATCTAAAACAAAAATCCAGAAAATCACATTGTATGATTTTTAAGTAATTAATTTGCCTTTTATTGCATGACATAAGTATTTGATACATCAGAAAAGCAGAACTTAATATTTGGTACAGAAACCTTTGTTTGCAATTACAGACATCATACGTTTCCTGTAGTTCTTGACCAGGTTTGCACACACTGCAGCAGGGATTTTGGCCCACTCCTCCATACAGACCTTCTCCAGATCCTTCAGGTTTCGGGGCTGTCGCTGGGCAATACGGACTTTCAGCTCCCTCCAAAGATTTTCTATTGGGTTCTTGTCTGGAGACTGGCGAGGCCACTCCAGGACCTTGAGATGCTACTTACGGAGCCACTCCTTAGTTGCCCTGGCTGTGTGTTTCGGGTCATTGTCATGCTGGAAGACCCAGCCACGACCCATCTTCAATGCTCTTACTGAGGGAAGGAGGTTGTTGGCCAAGATCTCACGATACATGGCCCCATCCATCCTCCCCTCAATAAGGTGCAGTTGTCCTGTCCCCTTTGCAGAAAAGCATCCCCAAAGAATGAAATTTCCACCTCCATGCTTCACGGTTGGGATGGTGTTCTTGGGGTTGTACTCATCCTTCTTCTTCTTGGGAACCAATGTCTAGGCCTATGGCTGCTTTGGCGTTGCATTCCATTATCACCTGCGAAATGGGTTCACATGGCTGATATCCTGAAAAAAAAGTGACAATCAACTAAAACGAGCACTTACAACTGAATAAAAAGGTAGGTAATGTTCGTTTAAGAATACTACACAGATAAATTAGTGGAAGATTCCCTTGCCCTCTTTATGACAGGATTGTGAGCTGTGTCTAATCAACATTGACACTGGTTTGTCTTGAATAATAGTTTTAAGTTGACAATTAAAACAAGTTTAAACACTTCACTTCAAATAATCAACACTCTTTCATATAATTTCAAAGTGTACAAGTAAGCTAACTCATATGTAGAGGTTTTATATCTTAGTATGAAGTAGGCTATTATTACTAAAGCATCATTTCAGGTGAACAAAAAAATTGTCAATACCAGAGGTGGCCAACATCGCTCCACTGATCCCTGATCTACTTTGTGAGCAGACTTCCGTTCCAGCCCAGCAATAACACACTTGATTATCAACCAATTAGGTTTGATACATTGAATCAGGTGTGTTATTGCTGGGCTGGAACAGAAGCCTGCACACCCAGCAGAGTTAGCCTGCTCCAGTTGTAATAGGTTCATACATTGTTTTACAAATTTTGCTAACATGGGGTGCGGTTCCAACATGGCTACATAAAGACGTGTTCCAAGGCCTCTCCACTAAGGGTTGATACCTCTTATGTTTTATCCTTATCTATCAAAACGAGAACAAACTTTGCCCACCTACTGGATCGAGCAACATTTGGGTGGCATTCTTGGATACGTTTGGAACCGGGAAAACGAGACAAAATGATAAACAAGACATGATGAAGACTAGCAACAGGATGGCAGATGCTAACGTTATGGAGATGCTAGTCACCATCCACACAGAAATGGCTACACTATGCTCTGATTTCATAGCTGAACTTTGTTCCTCTGTGTCAAGTCTACGAGCTGAAATTATGACGGAATTCCAGTCAACTATGGCGACACAAACCCAAAGGATATGGAAACGTCATTGACCGACATTGATAAGCGGTTTACCGAATTGGAGACCAAAAACGACGAGTTTACCTCCGAAAACATGAAGCTAAAAGTTAATCTAGATTAACAGGAAAACCGTTCCTGGAGACAGAACATACGTGTGGTCGGAATCCCAGATGGGACGGAAGAGCGCAATCCTACCGACTTCATGGCCTCTCTCCTGCAAGACGTCCTCGGCGGAGAGACATTTGACAGGCCCTTAGTCGTCGACAGGGCGCATAGCATTCTAGCTGCAAAACCATAGCCTGGTCGCCCTACCAGAGCAATGCTGGTCCGCCTACATTACTTCCAGACCAAAGAGAAAATTCTTCGGACCTCCCGCGAAAGAGGACAGCTACAATGGCAAGCTGATCCATATCTTTCCAGATGACTCAGCAGACCTGGCAAGACCAAGAGCTGCATACAAAGATGTGAAAGCCCAACTTCACAAGGCAGGTGTCAGATTTGGCCTGATACACCCGGCTAAATTGAGGATTACTTTCCAGGGGGCTAGCCACGTACTGGACGACCCCCAGTCTGTGCTCACCTTCTGCAGGGACAATATCCACTCAACAGCGGCACAGAAACCCAGATCCGTGAAGGGTGCTAGTTATGTTATTAGGGTGCACACATGGTCAGTTTATGGACGTGAATGTGAGTAACTTTTATTTGCCCTATTTGGGCAGTCTATTCAATGCATATAGATGGCCGACTACCTCGGGATGGAACCATCTACCATGCCATTATATACAAAGTAATCGTTAATAAGCCTTATGGTGTAATGTAATTACGCTTTTCATTTGTAGAGCTGGGGTTCTTTTTCATTTCTTCATAAATGAATATGCCAAAGCCCAATGTCATTCCTGTTAATTTGCTCCTTCGGTTGAGCCTCAAGGTCGGCAAAGTGACGTATATATTAGTCTATATTAATTTACTTTAGGCCTGCAATTGATTTTTTTTTGTATTCATTATATAGGCTAGGCTACATGTGACTGTATGGTGTGTGTGTTTGGGCACATGCATATGAGTGCAATAGCAATGATGCTTAAGACAATTTAAAAGATTAGGTTACTTATTTCTCATCCACATTTCCATAGAGCTATATTAATTCCCCTTTATTCAACATAGGACATAGTGAAACTTATTTTATTTTCTTCTTAAAAACCCGTTAATGGGCTTCCTTTTAGTAACGTGACAGAAAACAGGGTCGGTACTGTTTTTGGGGTCTGTCATATCATTTGGGGACTCGGGCAGTGGGGGTTACACAACCGTCTTATTAATTGTTGTGTTTTTGTGATGCACTACTCAGTCTGGGTTAAGTTCTTTTGTAATACTACTGTGACATAAACAGTTCATTTAAAGCAGTCTCCTGGAATGTTCGGGGCAGTGGGCATGTGGGCATTCTTAAAAAAGGAAAGGGTTTCAATTGCGATGCTACAGGAGACCCCTTTATCTTCAACAGAGCATGCTAATCTGAAGAGGGATTGGGTGTGTCAGGTGTACTTTTCTTCTTTCAGTTCAAACAAAAGAGGCACTGCCATCCTTGCAAATAAAAATGTCCCTTTTATATTTGAGCACCAAGATGCAGACCCCGAATGATGATTTATTTTGATTACAGGTAACGTACTTGGTCAACATATTTCTATACTAAATGTATATAGCCCGAACACAGACCCCCACCCCCCCCCCAAATTGTATTATTTAATCAACACTGCAAGGGACTTGGGTTTATTTCAGGATATTTTAATTGTACTTTGGGTCAATTGGATAAATCAACTGCTCCGATCTTAATTCATAGAGCTTCAAATGCTCTCAGAAGCGTTTGTGATTCATCTGGTTTAGTAGACGTATGGAGAGAGCTAAATTCTAATGTCAGAGACTATACTTTCTACTCTAAAACCTATAATTACTACTCCAGATTGGACTATTTTTCATGCCCGCTACTTACATTCATGTTGTCAAGTCATGTGCTATTGGTTCTATAGTCATTTCTGACCATGCCCCAGTGTATATAGATATTGAAATTGCCCCCCCAAAAAATAAATGCAATATTGGTGATTTAATATGTCTCTGCTTAACAATGAAGGATTCTGCTCAGTGATCATTTAAATTGTATCACATTACTGCCTCGACAATCAACTCTCTCCTGTCTCAGCTGCATCTATCTGGGATGCTGCTAAAGCAACCATAAGGGGTGATATCATTTCCCAAGCCTCTCTGATCAAGAAGCTTAGGATGGAAAATAGGGAAAGGTTGGAGGCATGTCGAAGTTAAGCATGTCAAACTTTTTCATGAACAACAACCAACCCGGGTGAACTGGAATTCACTAGCTTGTGCTAAAGCCAAACTCAATTTAGAGCATACAAAACTTGTTAAAAAAAAATGGTAGTTTTTAACAAGCAAAAATATGATGAGGTTGGTAACTGTCCGAGCCGTCTACTTGCACACCAACACAAGTACAGAATGAAATATTGATTAAGCTCCACTTCTTATGATCAATTGCTTATCAATAATATGTTTTGCGACTTCTATCAATCTCTTTATACTTCACAATGTACAAGATTGAATGACGAAAATACAAAATCATCTTACAAGATCATCTTGCGCACGATATCAGATGAGCATAGAAATGGACGAGAGAGAGAGAGAGAGAAATATCAAATGACACATACAGTACCATTTTGATGTGTGTTTTGGGTTGTTCAGTTAAGTAGACCATGTCCATTTCAAGCTTATCTTTCAGAACAAATTGTTATTTTGGCAAGTTAGCAGGCTAACTCCTTGATCCTCTTTTGTAGTATACCCCTCAGGTGAGACCCCACAGGTTACACTTTAAGTCACTCAACTATTTTCAAAATTAGGATTTTATATATGACACATTGAAACAGACACCTTACTCTAGAAGAGCTCTCCAAATGCCCCTAATGTACAGTATGTTTGAGCAGCAGGCCAGGAGGAAGGTCTATGACATCCTGGGGGCAGCCCCCTTGTCCTTAACCTGCAGGTCCAACTGCTTCCCCTTGGATGATGCCTGCACTGTCTCAAGTGCCCCACCAATAGGCGCAGGGCACAGGAGGTTGGTGGCACCTTCATTTGGTTGGACGGGCTCGTGGTAATGGTTGGAGTGGAGTAAGTGGAATGGTATCAAATATACCAAACACATGGTTTCCATGTGTTTGATGCCATTCCATCAACCTCCGTTCCAGCCATTATTATGAGCCGTCCTCCCCTCAGCATCCTCGTTTGTGCTTGAGGCCATCCAAATGGGTAACAGGACCATTATGGAAGACCTAGGGACTATTCTCTAAATAGTTTAGCCCTGCCAATAATTACGAACTGTGGCTACCAAGGAATGTTTGTTTCTTAAATTGCACCATGCACTTTTAGCTGATGGTTTGATAAGTGTTTATTTTTTGTACAGCCTGTCTGTTTGTGTTTGTCCACACACACACACACACACACACACACACACACACACACACACACACACACACACACACACGCACACTCGCGCTCTCTCTCTCTTTCCGTTGTCTTTCTTTTCTACCCCTGAAGACGAGCCCCCAGGTCACTACACTGGAAGACCCATTCAAGGTGAACGTGGTGTGGGCCGTGCATCCTTCCCATAACTCCACCTCCCTTTCTCCCTCCATCCATTCGTCTTTATGTCCATCCCTCCCTCCCTGGCCCCTCCAGGCCCCTGGCCCCTGGCACTCTCACCCACAGAGGAGGTTAGGGAAGCAGAGACACACAGCCAGAGTGACAGGCAGGTCAGCTGGGGGCCACTGGTGGGTGTGTGATGTGTGATGTGTGTTCCACTGGGCACCAGATGGCCCCTTGTGTCTCTCTCTGCTCCTCTCTCCAAAGGGTGCCTGGTAGCCCTTTGGCCGGGGCCTAGGGGTCAGAGAACATTTACCCAGTGACCAGGCTCCTCGGATACGGGAGGAGAGACAAAGCCCCGGCTCCTTCAGTAGGCTCCAGGGAGCTGTGCAGCTCTCTTCCAGCCAAGGTTAGAGAACCCCAGACAGGAGTATGATACTCCTCCCCTCTGGCCGCCCCTTAGGAGAATCCAGTCTGTGTGCTCACACACACACAAACACACACACACACAGCCAACTGAGCAACAAGTCTTCAGGGCTCCAGATGACCACTGTTTTGACAGCCAAGGAGAAGAGATTGTCATTGAATAGACTAGTGATACCTGCGTGGTTATGAGCTTGGGGGTGGGATACTGGACACACACACACACACGTCTCACAGCAAGGTCGATTGTCATCACAATGGATTAATGTCTGAGGAGCTGCAGGGAAAAAACAGCTACACTTACTGCTCTGTCAGAGCAAGTCCGGAAGAGAGGGAGAAAGGGGCAAAGAGAGCGAGAAAGAGGGGGGAATGCACAGCATGGGACATGGGTGACTAACTAAACCCACTCATACAGTAAGCCTCCGTTTTACATGACTGTAATACACGTGAGTAAATTCTAAATGTTTCTACATACTAAACTGTTTCTCTCCTTTCCTCAGTGTCTTTCTCATTCCATCTAGGGACGAGAACCTTGGCTGATCTTTACAAAATCAGTGCGAGCAAGGGAATGCAAAGCCAGGTAGGGAACAGAGTATTCTCAGCCCAGGTGTGATGTCAGACTCAGAACACAGCATAGCTTCCCTTTTCTCCATAGCTAACTAAAGGAGCTATAGGAGTTCCCTCTCCCTTGGTCAGTTGTTTATTAAGAAAATTATTATCTCTTCTCCTCTCTTAGGGCCAGGAGGAACCTTCTCTGTTCTCCTGTCTCTTCTCCACTTCCCCAAAAGCAACCGAGAGCCATTTTTCAAGGGGGAAACGATTCAGGAGGGAGTGGGAAGTGAGGAGATGAGGTCCGGAGAGTCTGGAGATTCTCACGCTTCAGGTAGAAACTTCTACCTATTCTGATTGGCACAGTTGACGTTGGGTTTTGAGAACTTTAGCTCTGAATATAAATGGGGAAACTGAAGACAGCCAAAAAAGAGGAATCTAAGGCATATATTTAAGTGAATCAGGCGATTCAAATTGTGACAATGCACATATTATCATCAGACAGAATGACAGTGAGGTAGATAGAATGAAAGGGAGTGAGTGAGATTGAAACAGAGAATGAAAAAGAGAGTAAGACAGAGTGAGTGAAAGTGAGATGAAGAGAAAGAAAGTGGTAAAGAGAGAGAGAAGTTGAAGAGAGTCAGAGACCAGTGATATGGACTTCAGACTACCACAGGCAAAGAATCACAAACAGATTCACAGACAGACTGGCAGACAGAGACTGAAAGAGACTCACAGGCAGAGACTCACAGACACACTGACAGACTCACAGACAGAGCATGAATCCCCCTGCTGGAACCTCATGGCTACTACACCTATCACATGCTGCCCAATGAACAGTGCACAAACAGAACCAAACTAACCAGAAAGACATATAGATTAGACTTGCTTTGACAATTAGTCCTATATCTGGAGCTATATCTATTCAGAATCTGGACTTAGTCACCCCAACCCATCAAAAGAATACCATATCTTCATATTTCTCAAATTAGAAGAAGTACAGCCAACACTCAATTACATCTGGAATGAATGACCCCTATGAGAATGGTTCTATCTGACCTACAAAATCCCCAACCTCTGCCTGCTTATCCCTCCCTCATCTGTCTTTAGTGCAACAACTCCTGCTGACCTCTGGGACATGTGTTCCCATCTCCATTAGAGGGCTTTAATACATGGATGGTGCTTCTGCTGCTCTGGCCTTCCTGGGGCTTCGGCTACTGTGCATTTAGAATATTATGTGTGGAGCGAGATGGTGCTTTGCTTTCAGACTCATTACTATGCCATACATTTTGTTTGGACACAAGGATTGAGGGAGGGGGGATAGGGGTGGGAGAGAGGGAGACAAGTAACACACACACTTAAAGGTAGATACATCTGTCATTTTTGTTTTTTCGAGCGACACATATGTTAACTATGTGTCCCCTGTTGTCTGGTGTTCTAGTACAGTATCGTGCACAGTGTCGCAAATAAACATGCACACACACACAACCACCTAAAGGCATTAAGTTGCAAGGTGGTCCGGTGGAGTCTTGCGCATAACAGCAGTGTGTTTAGTCAGCCTTTAAACAATATGCCAGGCCACAGGAGAGGTCAGTCACTCCACCGTAATGCATGCTGGTGCAACACCGCTCTCTATAGGACACTATGGGAACTACATCCAGCTTGTCCCTAAATGTATATTTTCTTCTGTACATTTTAAGCCTTTCAAAATATGTAAAAACAATGGATGACAGTAATCGCCTTTCATCAATAGTCACACAAAAAATGTGGCCTTCTGTGCATCTGTTACTAAGTTTAATTCTCTGCGATAAGTGTGGGTTCAAATCTTGTTCATGTTATAAAGACATCACTGAAAGACAACTCTCAAGGCACTCACAACATCTCTTAGTGTGTGTAGATCGCCTTTGACAGGCTAATAATAACTAGACATCTTTTAAATTAGCATACCCTTGCAAGGCTTGACAATCAGATACATTTGCCAGTGGCACATCGGGCCAGTGCCAACTGAAAGCTACTGGCCCGCATGAAAAGAATACTGGTCTGGGAAAACCTATATCCTATAATGACCTCCCCTCTATATACAAATAACTACATTTTGCCTTGACAATATCCTATTTACATTGGAGGAATAAAATAAAACCAAACTATCAATCTCAAATTTGTTTTGAACAGTCAATCTACAGTTGTAAGGTCCTGTAAAATCAGTTTTATCTTTAGGTAAATTCAGTTTTCACAAATATATTATTTCCGTTTTTCACTCTAAAAAAATCACACTTTTTATAGAAAAACAACAATGCTTAAACCATGCCAGGAGACCACATTTCAGGTCTGGGAACAATAAAATAAAAATCATTTGGAGGGTGCAGTTGCCCTTTAATTTAATTTCACCTAGCGAGAGACCATTGTGTTTGGTACTGTACAGTGCAAAATAAAAGCTACATGTGATGGCAGTTTGCAAAACAAATGTCCCGCAATTGATACAAATCATCATCATATCATTTTGCCGGGTATGCCTACTTTGCAGTCAACATTTAATTGGGAAGGCTTTTTGGGAAAGCCTTTATAAATGTTCATAGAAATTGATGATTGATTTGAATTGATGATTGAATTGCACAGCGCAAAGATTCAACCAAGACTTCGGACCAAACCTTTTGAATACCTGGTCTACATACCCATTGTTGCATACCCTTTGCTGTTTCAATAAATCTTGATAAACTATTTTATTTTTTATTGTGAACCAAAAACAAACATGACCAGCAAAAAAAACATTTCACTGGCACCTTAGCGACCAATTCAATATTGGTGTCACACTGCACAAGTCAAAGGGTCGCTAATGCGCTGACTCTCTCTCTCTCTCTCTCTCTCTGCACAGCAGTCCACTCAGCTCACCTCTACAACACCCCTATTTTCCTTACTTCTTCCTCTCTTCCCTTTTAACAGAGGTTTTCCAGCAGTGCACGGCCCCAGTGATTACTCCTGTTTAGCTGGTAACGGCTAGTGCTATCATTAGGACTAATGGTGTCATTAGCTAGCAGGGGCTATTAGCCTGAGCCTGGGATAGCCAGACTGATGCACAACACTAGCCGGGGCTGGTGATGGCCATTTAGAACAATAACTACACACAGAGACACAGGGAGACCAACAGCCACTCAGCTAATTAGTCAAGTGGCTGTAAAGAGGTGCAGAAAGATGATGGGACTGGAAACGGAAAAGGTGAGAAATATTTTCTAGCCTGGGTCGGTGTAAAACAAAGAGGGAGTTCCCAAACTATTGGTATCGGTTCTGTGAACGCTGCTTGTAACACATCCGGTATCAGGATAAATAAAAACAAGGTCTGCTAACTTTCTTTAATTATGTTTAAATACCGCAAGAAATGAATGGCAAATGCAATTTTCGTATATACGGGTTCACTGTATCTCCGCGCAGGGTAGATCAGGGAACTGGCAGGAAGTACGTAAACAGCTGTTCTTATACCGTGATGACGTAGTTCCAACGCATCTGTTGGCCTATCACAGTAGAGGCTGGACGCGGTTTAGACTTTGCCCCGCCTTTGCTGGCCCTCGGACTTGTCCAAGTCCCTTAGTGCTTTCCTTTGTCCACATCTGGTTGCTGGGTAGATTAGATCCGTCTTGTGTCTGTCGATTCTACACTGAAACAGTTCCTAATATGGTATTGTCCAGTAATCTACCCTCCGTGGTTGGCCTAGAGAGATGCACCCCTCCCCTCTCCAGATTGACTGTGTTGGTCAGTCCTTACACACATCTGTATTGTGTGTGTGTGTGTAACAAAACAATATGCTAGCAGGCTATAGTGCATAAACCCTAACAGTTCGAACTGAGAGACAGAAGTATGAGTGGTATGTCCTCTCTCTTTGAATACATCTAGTAGAACTACCATAGAGTCTAAGCTTTGAAGGATAAGCCAAAGATGAGGAAAAATCCCCCACCAGAGTGATATCTCTCAAAGTTCAATAAGAACTGAGAGTACATTGTTTCATAACTTCTCTACTGGTAGACAGAGAGAGAGTGGAAATTAGATTAGAGGCCAGCATATTTTTCCTAATGCATATTACTGGATCTACACAAGACGTGGCAATGAATCAGGACTTGGCTTGACTTTGGAGACCACTTTACAGGTAAGAAAATGTCTTGATTTGGGGGTAAACGATGACTATGATGGCAGTTTACTTTTAATGTATATGGCCTAAAAACATCCATCACATGTGAAAGCCCTGTCCCTTCAGTAGAGCTGTGTGACCCCTGCCCTTTGCTGTTGATGTTTTTGGGTTTGAGGTCCTTGCAGACGATGCCCTCCTGATACAGTGAGTCCAGGGCAGAGACCATCTCGACGGCCCAGCACCTTACAAACTCCTCTGGAATGCTGGCCTGGAAACTGCCAGCTCTGTCCTTTTCTGACTCTACTATGTCCTCCACACCAAACACAACGACCCCAAAGCCAGCTCCTTCCCCTCCTCCAGCTTGTGATGGAGCTTGCAGGACGTCTGAGTGAATTTGGGGGAGGCCTTGGCCAGCTCCTCCTCTATGGCCTCCAATGCCCCCATTACGGCCTCCAACGCCCCCATTACCACCCCCACACCGGCCATGATCCCAGGCAGGTTAACCAGTAGTTCAGGGGGTCGCCCCTCATCCTCCACCATCCCCTCTTTAAAGCGGAATGGAAACACCAGGATTTAGAACACCAGCTAACTGTAACTGTAAATCGTCATATTGGCATTGTTGCATCACTGGCAGGAGAAAAATGTTGGAACTCCCAAAAATGGCTGAATTTACTGAGTAGCTCCAAGTCAGAGAATGAGTTTATGGCAGAAGATTAAATAACGTTAGTTAGGGAGCCAATAATGTTTGAGACGATCGTTGCCCCAGATCAAAGAGTTTGTTCTCGATGCAGTAACTACACAGATATGCCGCCTGAAATAACTCAGCTAGAGGGTCGGAGTAGTGGTGGCATAAACTGGTGTGAGTGCGGATGCTGCCAGAAAATGGCTAGGGAGTATGAGTGTGTGTGTTGTAGAGAGAATGTGGTGATACCATTTTGTACTCGTTCTCTGCTAGTGTATGATTCATTTCCTAGTTTATTTCTCACTTCCCCAATGTCAGGTTGTTACTACGGCTGCTCTTAATACTGTATGATTTGAAAAATAACATCATATTTTCAATTTATAATACAGATAATATTATAATAATTACCAGCAACATGCACAGTTAACTGTTTTCATAAAAAAAGCTTGGCATGAAATTAATCAATCTCCACTCTACACAATGATCCAAAATAAAATATCATGGCTGCCTCTCCTACAAGTTAGCACATGCAATACACCCTCTAGACTTAAGATAATATAATTTCGCCACAGATCATATAATGTATGATCATTCAGATTGATTCACACTATGACAGATCCTCAGTCTATGAACTCTATGAGCTTGGAGAAGCACTTCTCACTGTCTTACCTGTTGGTTTGTGGGCCAGCCTCTCTCTCTGTGGGTATCATCATGGCTGCTTGTGTAGGTGAAAATTCATGACTATGGTTGATTTTCCAGTATCTAGACTGTTCTCTCAGAAGTATTGAGACAGAAAACATAGGGTTAATTAATAGACATGTGTAAGCAGAATGAAGGCTGAGCCCATGTGAGTGTACAAAGCTGGATCAACATTGAATTGACCATTGTAAAAAAAAAACAGAACGTAAGCAGAATCTGTGTGGATGAGGCAAGATAGACCAACAAGACGTGACTGGTCTAGGCCATATCTGATCTTGTGAAGGCTACTGGACATGCACATGGGTTAATAATACATGGACAACATCGGCCTGATGTTGGACAGGAACATTAGCTAATCAGTGACAGGCACCAGTAGGAGTGTGCATGTCACACCACCAACATAATCTATGCCCCAATGTCTGAGCCAATAAGAGAATGGAAACTAAGTAAGACAACAAGATATGTAAAGTGTAGTGACAACGTTATGTAAGGGTAAGACTGTATAAAAGCCAAGTACTAAGAATGAAGATTCAATTCTTCCATGGAATTGCCCAGCTTCGTTACTGTTTGTAATAAAGTCTAATTGAATTTACAAGTTCCGGTATCTGTGAAATATTTTGATTCAACATTTCCACAACACATGCAATACACTCTCTAGACTACAGCCGAGCCAGACTACTGAACGACTCGTACAACTCTTGCAACATCACTAGCTAAAGGAAAGTGCTTATTTCCAGTGTGTGAGAGAGTTTCTAAATTGTGATCAGTATAGCCCCTCATGTGTTTCCCAGCCAGCTGCTGTTGGGAGACACCCGACTCGACGTCGAAAACTTTGGAACTCAAGAACTCGGATACCTGTGTCAACAACTGCTAACATCTAGCTAGCTAGCTAGGTTGCAATGGAGCCCGCATCACCTAGAATAGCTAACGGAAGTTTCCAGCGATGTAGAAGCTGTGTTTCTTACACTCTGGTCCGTGACAATATTGACAATCTAGATTTCCAATGCGGCAATTGTTTGCTAGCGGAGGACTACAGGAATGAAGGGGCTATGCTTGGCAAATAAATCTCAATTCTGCGCAAACTTGTGGGGAAAATGCAGATTGGAACATTCTCGTTCTCACCTCCTATGGCAGGACGCCGCTCGGGCCTAATGGATGTTTCCCCATCATCTGTCCCTATACGACTGGCCTGTGCTACCTGGAACTAGCCTGCCAAGGAAGTCTTCTCCATCTGCTTCTCCTCCTCCATCCTGTAGTGAAGTAGACGGAGAACAGCAAGAAGAGCGTTCCAATCTCCCCTGATCCCATGTCACAAGTTGTGGAAACCGAAGGCAGCGGCATGCTGTAAGCAGACGGGACAGACTGCAAGAGGTTCGGAGTAGATTGACATAAGGAATAGCTTCGCTGCACTTGTGCCTGATCTACCTGTGCCTTCATTGCTGGGATTACCTGTGTCTGCGATGGCGGTGCTGACTCCAACTACGCTGACTTCAGCAGCTGCTTCGTCGTTGAGTTCGGCTCCTTTCCCTCTCTCTGGATCTGACGGGGCACTGCCTGCTGTGGGAGATCTGGACCTATCGCCAGGCCCATGAAAGGATCAATGAACTGTGTGAGGGGTGGGAATGGGCGGATTTCTCAATTCCCTTCTCCGGCCGTTGTATTGGGCAGTTCAACAGTGAGGAATGTCAAAAACGTTGTGCTATCCAGGAGCACGAGTACAGGACATCAATAAGCTGCTCCCAAACATTTTAAACCAGCATCAGGAAATGGAGTATATCATAGTTCATGTGGTATTCAATAACATTATGAAGGGCAGCTCAGAAAAGCTGAAGATTGATTTTAACTTGTTTGGGATAGGGGGCAGCATTTTCACGGTTGGATGAAAAGCGTGCCCAGAGTAAACTGCCTGATACTCAGTCCCAGTTGCTAATATATGCATATTATTAGTATATTTGGATAGAAAATACTCTGAAGTTTCTAAAACTGTTTTAATGATGTCTGTGAGTATAACATAACTCATATGGCAGGCAAAAACCTGAGAAGAAATCCAACCAGGAAGAGGGAAATCTGAGGTTGGTCGTTTTTCAACTCATTCCCTAATGAAGGTACAGTGGGAGATTGGTCATGTTGCACTTCCTAATGCTTCCACTAGATGTCAACAGTCTTTAGAACCTTGTTTGATGCTTCTACTGTGAGGTGGGGGCGAATGAGACGGGATTGAGTAAGGTCTCTCCCAGAGTCCCATGAGCTGACCATGCGCATTCACGGGAGAGTTAGCTTGAGTTCCATTGCATTTCTGAAGACAAAGGAATTCTCTGATTGGAACATTATTGAAGATTTATGATAAAAACATCCTAAAGATTGATTCTATACTTTGTTTGACATATTTCTACGAACTGTAATATGACTTTTTTGACTTTGTCTGAACTAAGCAATCGCTCATTGAGCATTTGGATTACTGGGCTAAACGCGCGAACAAAAATGAGGTATTTGGACATAAATTATGGACATTATCAAACTAATCAAACATTTATTGTGGAACTGGGATTCCTGAGAGTGCATTCTGATGAAGATCATCAAAGGTAAGTGAATATTTAAAATGCTATTTCTGACTTCTGTTGACTCCGCAACATGGCGGGTATATGTTTGGCTTGTTTTGGTCTCTGAGCGCCGTACTCAGATTATTGCATGGTTTGCTTTTTCCTTAAAGCTTTTTTGAAATCTGACAAAGCGGTTGCATTAAGGAGAAGTATATCTATAATTCTGTGTATAATACTTGTATCTTTTATCAAAGTTTATTATGAGTATTTCTAGTATTTCCGCTAGCGGAACCCTGTTCCCAGACAGGTTAAAGAACTGATTGGGTCACTACTTGACACCAACAAGCGCCCTATAATATCTGGCCCTCTGCCATCCCCAAATCGTGGCACTGAATGGTTCAGCAGACTTTTAACCCTCCATAACTGGCTACGAGACTGTGGTAGCTCTGTGTGTGTGTAACATTTATTGACAATTTTGATACCTTCCACCCAAATCATTTGGGTTCCTGGATTCTTTCACAGCATTATAAGGCTGCATTGAGACAATGACTGTTCAATGACACAAGCATCCCAGAAAAGTGCTAAAAATAGCCCATGTTAACATATGTAGCTCAAGAAACAAGGTTCATGAAATCAGTAATTTGCTAGTGACAGATGACACTGCTTGAAACAACCTAGAATGAGTCAGTGGGGGCAGGGGAGTCAGTCAGTCAGTGGGGGCAGGGGAGTCAGTCAGTCAGTGGGGGCAGGGGAAGTGACTCCTGTTCCAGCAGCGGAGGCCTTTTCTAAATAAAAGTCCCTCAACAAATCTAAAAGTCTTGCTCTTGTATTACACCTTTGGGGGGAGGTGGGCATTTCCCCCCTGTCCCCCTGTTCACCCCAGCCTCCTGCGCCCTTGTCATTGCATCTTTCGCAAGTAATACAATTGTGGGAAGAATCTTCTCATGTGAGTAACTGCTATTAGTACTTTCTCTCTCTTTCACACACACACACACACACTTTGAATGGAAAATAAGGAGGCCCAGGTGTTAGCATAGCTAATGAAGCGCTGTGCCACCGGGTATTCAGAATAATGACCTGTGACATAAACCAATCTCTATCAAACATCTGTTTACAACAAGGGCAGGGAGGAAATGGGAGGGAGCGACAGGGAGGGAGGGAGAGATTGTAGGGTAAGTGTGAGTGGGTATACATAGAAAAGGAGAGGAGACGAGGAGAGAGAGAATACATAGGAAATATGAAGTTAGTGACAGGGACAAAAGGAAGGAGTGCGCAGTGCACCCTCAGCATACTGCAGCTGCAGAAACACAGTGTTCTCTGAGAAGATGAACTTCCTCAATGCCCATTTGGGGCACGAAGTGAGGAATGATGGTACGCTTGGTCCTCCCACACTCACTGCTCTTCCTCGGGCCCTGGTGAGGAGGCAGGGAGGGAAGAGGCCAGGGTTGAGGGGAAAAGTTAGAGAGGAGATGAGTGATGTTGAAGGGTTGAGGGACAAAAGTTGAAAGGACATCGATGAAGTAGAAACATTGCATTGAGGTTGTGCAAACATTTTCCTGCCATCCTGACTCCCTGTCTGTACTCAGCAAGACACATACAGTACATGTTTATGAGTTGTTCTCGACTTCGGCGGAGGTGTGTGTGTGTGTGTGTGTGTGTGTGTGTGTGTGTGTGTGTGTGTGTGTGTGTGTGTGTGTGTGTGTGTGTGTGTGTGTGTGTGTGTGTGTGTGTGTGTGTGTGTGTGTGTGTGTGTGTGTGTGTGTGTGTGTGTGTGTGTGTGTGTGTGTGAGAGAGAGAGAAAGAAACAATGTTTGTGTGTGTGTGTGTGTCGTCTGTGCCGTGATGTTCGTTGGCATCTACACCATTACACTCAAAGCACATGGTGGCTTTCACACACACACACACATACATGCCACTGCAGTCTAGATACATAGGACTGACACACACAAGAGTAAGACTAGTAGTTCACCACATAGAGTTACTTTCAAAACGAAGGTCTCCTGGGTTCTCATGTCCATAATCAGAAGAACCTGAGGGGGAAAACAAACAATAGAATACCCATTTAAAAAGACAACGCATAAACATAACAGTATCCCTCAATCTCCTCTCTTCCCTTCCTCCTTCCCTGCCTTTCCTCCCTCACTCTTAAATATTTTCCGTTGCACCTGCCTGGACCCCCTCCCTTCCTCTCTCCTTTCCTGACATCTTCATTTCTTTTCTCCTTCACTTCTCCTCCTCTCTCGGACATCTCCATTTCTCTCCTGCTCATTCTGTCAGGGGCGAGCTGGAGCATATGTGGCAGTTTGTGTGTTATTCTCTCTGTGACACTGGCTGGGCCCAAACAGGTGCACGCTAAATAGATATGAATGGAGTTGTGAGTAAACAGAGTGAAAGTGCTAGCCAGGGCGCTAATATAATTAACGCACCAACATCAGGGACGAGGGAGAAAAGAGGGGAGGAGGGAGGAGACGCAGGGGTGACCAGCTCTTTCTATCTATCCCCCCTGTCACCAATTAAAAGTGAGAGAAGGAGGTAGAATGAGAGAAATGTTGTGTTCGGTATCATTAGTTTAGAAACAATGCTGTTATCTTTCGTTGGATGCATTTTGATTTGCACAGAGGAATGGAGAAAATGTCCTACTGGTACTTAGTTGAGTTGCTGAGTTGTGTGTAAACATAGTATGGGTTTAGTGTTGTGTAGAACTACAACACTGTAGCACATGTTGTGTGTTGTACTGTGTCAACATTATTTGTGTGTTGGTTGTGTTCATAGAGCTGTGGCACTGGCCCGTGTTGAGCTCCATTTATTCTGTGTTGTGTAATGTCTGCTCTGCCAGCCAAGTAATTTCATGCTCCAGTGCTGGAGTCACTTTGCCAACAGCTGTTTGAGAGGACCAGTAATCTAAACTGACCTTGTGGCACCCCTAACACACACACTTCTTTCACTGACACACAGACACACTGCATTTCAACAGTTAATATTACACACTGGCTTACATTCCCCTTCTCGTTTCCTTGAATCTAGCTGATTTTAAAGACCCTGGATACAGTAGGTGAAAACAGGTAACACAAAAGTCTTTCTAGGAGATGAGATGAGTACAGGAAACCACAGGGTGCATCTCAATAGTCTAAAGTGGCTTCCTCTCATTGACTTCTCGACTTCATCTGCACCGAGCTAAAAGAAACCGTCTCTTTGACTGACCTTTAACTCCTTCCTCCCCAGACTGACCTTATCAATGACCCTGTAGGCCCTGAGCTCCTCGGCTAGACTCTGCTGGCCCCCTCTGCTGGTGGGGGTGGAGCACTGTACCCCCAGGGCCTGAGATAGATGGACGTTTACAAAATATTGATTTGATATAACCTTTATGTAGCCAGGCAAGTCATTGAGAAGAAATGTTGTATTTTACAATAATGACTATCAGGGTGCATCAGTAGCCAATAAGATTGTCTGTAGCCACTTACCACTGCCTGTGTTGACCTTTGACCCATGTTTCTTCCCAGATGTTGATTGGATATCTGCTCAGCACGCATCGGATACTCAGCCATCCTTCTCTTCACCGCCTCCCGCGTTGTAGAGCTGGGCTCGCTTGGAGAGGGAGAGAGTCGCTCCATGTCATTTTAGCAAGCCCTGACACCCACCTTCTCAGATTCTTCTGAAATTGTTTCTGTAGTTAGAAACAGGTAAGATTGGCTTTCCTGAAACAGTATTTTGTTGAAATGTAATTTTATCTTGGCGATATTAAGCTAATTGTTTGCACCCAAACTGGCCATGTTAATTTATAGGATTCAGACCATATTCTATAAATATAATACCCAACATCTGATGTGAATCAAACTTCCTCCTACCAATGAGTAAGACATGAGGAATAAAAATTATAATGATCAAAAGTCACCCACGGACCCCCACACCCAATGCCAATCCCACCCCAACAACGGACCCCCACACCCAATGCCAATCCCACCCCACCCACGGACCCCCACACCCAATGCCAATCCCACCCCACCCACGGACCCCCACACCCAATGCCAATCCCACCCCACCCACGGACACCCACACCCAATGCCAATCCCACCCCACCCACGGACACCCACACCCAATGCCAATCCTACCCCACCCACGGATACCCACACCCAATCCCACCCCACCCACGGACACCCACACCCAATGCCAATCACAGCCCACCCATGGACACCCAATGCCAATCCCACCCCAACAACAGACACCCACACGCATTGCAAATTCCACCCTATTAACCAGTATACAGTATCAGTTCTCTATGTTTGACAAGTAGCATGCGGCTTGGAGTATTGCTTCTCCACTCCTTGTAATGTATTCCCTGTGAATCTGGTGATGGATTTTTTCACATGACAGAGAAATTCGTAATGGAAGTTGCTTTCATTATTTAGTGTGAAAGTAGCAGGTTTTGACCACTAGATACCTGTGTTCCTGCTATACCACCACACTCTTTTATCCATTGTGTTGGTCTCTTGTGTTTATTAAATAGATCACAGCATTTCCTTTGCAACTTTGGGTAGAAAACCCATAGATGTGGCTCCTCATGAAAATAAATTGTCCCAAGCACACACTGTACTCACTTAGATAATACCCTTAATGATACAGTGGTAGCAATACATGGTTTCAGCATCTTCAGAAGAGACAGGAATGCCCATGGTGGAGGTTTTGCCGTGAATGTTGAGAGTCATATTCCTTTAAAGCTTAGAGAGGATCTCATGTCAAATGCTGTTGAAGTAATACGGCTACAGGTTCACCTGCCTCACCTAAACCCGATTCTGGTAGGAAGCTTCTATAGACCAACAAGTGCTAACAGTCAGTATCTGGATAATATGTGTGAAATGTGAGATAAACAGAGAGGTATATTTTCTGGGTGACCAAATATTGACTGGCTTTCATCAAGCTGCCCATTCAAGAAAAAACTTTAAACTGTAAACAGAGCCTGCAACCTGGTTCAGCTTATCAGCCAACCTACTAGGGTATTTATAAACAGTACAGGGATGAAATCATCCACTTGTATTGATCACATCCTTATTAATGATGCAGAAATATGCTCTAAAGCAGTATCCAAATCCATTGGATGTAGTAATCACAATATAGTTGCCATATCTAGGAAAACCAATGTTCCAAAGGCTGGGCCAAATATAGTGTATAAGAGGTCATACAACAAGTGTTGTAGTGATTCCTGTTTTCAAGATGTAAATAATATTTGCTGTTCAGTGGTGTGTAATGAGGATCAACCAAATGCTGCACTTGACACATTTATGAAATTGCTTATTCCAGTTACTTCAGGAGGCGGAATAAATTTGGCTTGGCACCTAAAACCCTCACAATTTTACAGATGCACAATTGAGAGCATCCTGTCGGGCTGTATTACTGCCTGGTAAGACAACTGCACATCCCGCAACCACAAGGCTCTCCAGAGGGTGGTGCGGTCCGCATCACCGGGGGCAAACTACTTGCCCTCCAGGACACATACAGCACCCGATGTCACAGGAAGGCCAAAAAGATCAGAGGACAACAACCAACCGAGCCACTGCCTGTTCACCCCGCTATTATCCAGAAGGCTTGGTCTGTACAGCTGCATCAAAGCTGGGACAGAGAGACTGAAAAACAGCTTCTATCTCAAGGCCATCAGACTGTTAATTAGCCATCACTAGCACATTAGAGGCAGCTGCCTATATACATAGACTTGAAATCACTGGCTACTTTAATAAATGGAACGCTAGTCACTTTAGTAATGTTTACATGTTTTGCATTACTCATCTCATATGTATATACTGTATTCTATTCTATTGTATCTTAGTCTATGCTGCTCTGACATTGCTCATCCACATATTTACACTACCATTCAAAAGTTTGGGTTCACTTAGAAATGTCCTTGTTTTTGAAAGAAAAGAAAAAAAATTGTCCATCAAAATAACATCAAATCAATCAAAAATACAGTGTAGACATTGTTAATGTTGTAAATTGCTATTGTAGCTGGAAACGACAGATTTTTTATGTAATATCTACATAGGCATACAGAGGCCCATTATCAGCAACCATCACTCCTGTGTTCCAATGGCACGTTGTGTTAGCTAATCCAAGTTTATTATTTTAAAAGGCTAGTTGATCATTAGAAAACGCTTTTGCAATTATGCTAGCACAGCTGAAAATGGTTGTTCTGATTAAAAAAGCAATAAAACTGTCCTTCTTTAGACTAGTTGAGTATCTGGAGCATCAGCATTTGTGGGTTAGATTACAGGCTCAAAATGGCCAGAAACAAATAACTTTCTTCTGAAACTCGTCAGTCTATCCTTGTTCTGAGAAATGAAGGCTATTCCATGCGAGAAGCTGCCAAGAAACTGAAGATCTCATACAACGCTGTGTACTACTCCCTTCACAGAACAGCGCAAACGGTCTGTAACCAGAATAGAAAGAGGAGTGTAAGGTAGTCATTAAGATAGTCATGTAACCTTGTAGGCCTATTAGAAATCTCCTCTGAATATTGTGTATAGATGACAGATTGGGGTTCGGGAGTGGGTATGAAAAAATAACTTTTTCAATTGGAATGCTATTTTTTGTAACAGTCCTGACCTGTTTTATGTTGTTTTTATGTGTTTATGGTCAGGGCATGTGTTTTGGGTGGGCAGTCTATGTTATTCGTTTCTATGTTGGTTTTGGTTTGCCTGGTATGGCTCTTGATTAGAGGCAGGTGGTTTGCATTTTCCTCTAATCAAGAGTCATATTTAGGTAGGGCATTATTCACTGTGTGTTTGTGGGTGATTGTCTCCTGTGATGTCTTCGTGTCGTTATGTTAGATGTAGTCACTTTTGGAGCTGTTTGGTTGTTCGTTCGTTTCGATGTCCGTTCCTGTTCGTGAGTTTACGTTTGTCTATGTAAGTTTATGTTCAGGTTACGTGTACGTCGTTTTCTTATTTTGTAGTTTGTTGAAAGTGTTTGTTTAGTTTTCGTGTTGCCATCTGCATCGTTGTCATATGTAAAATAAAGATGGCATATTTCCCTAACTCCGCATTTTGGTCAGAAGATCCTTCTCTCCTCACCTCATCTGAGGATGAGGAGAGTGACAGCTCTAACAGAATCACCCACCAAAATACAGAGACCAAGCGGTATGGGAATGCTCGACGGAGCAATAAGGATTTCTGGACTTGGGAGGAGATATTGGACGGTAGAGGACCTTGGGCTCAACCAGGGGAATCTCGCCGTTCTAAGGAGGAGAAGAGGGCAGCCACAGCCCAGGAGCGCTGGTATGAGGAGGCAGCGCGACGACGCGGTTGGGAGCCCGTGAGTAAGACCCAAAAATTTCTTGGGGGGGGGCACACGAGGAGTGTGGTAAAGCCGGGTAGGATACCCGAGCCAACTCCCCGTGCTTACCGTGGAGGTAGAAGGCGTCGTACTGGTAAGACACCGTGTTATGCGGTAAAGCGCACGGTGTCCCCAGTACGCGTGCTTAGCCCAGTGCGGGCTATTCCACCTTGCCGCACTGGGAGGGCTAGGTTGGGCATCGAGCCGGGTGCCATGAAGCCGGCCCAACGTAGCTGGTCTCCAGTACGTCTCCTTGGGCCGGTGTACATGGCACCAGCCTTACAGGTGGTGTCCCCGGTTCGCCTGCATAGCCCAGTGCGGGCTATTCCACCTCGCCGCACTGGCAGGGCTACGGGGTTCATTCAACCTGGTAGGGTTGGGGAGGCTCGGTGCTCAAGAGCACGTGTCCTCCTTCACGGTCCGGTATATCCGGTGCCACCTCCATGTACCAGTCCTCCGGTGGCAGCCCCCCGTACCAGGCTGTCTCTCCGGGTTCTCTCTCCTGCTGTTTCCTCCTCTCCAGCGCAGCCGGTGCCTAGACCACGCACCAGGCTGTCTCTCCTTCTCCTCCCTACAGAGCTATCTGTCTCCCCAGCGCCATCTGAGCCATCCGTCTCCCCAGCGCCATCTGAGCCATCCGTCTCCCCAGCGCCATCTGAGCCATCCGTCTCCCCAGCGCCATTTGAGCCATCCGTCTCTCCAGCGCCATCTGAGCCATCCGTCTCCCCAGCGCCGTCTGAGCCATCCGTCTGCCATGAGCCTGCAAAGCCGCCCGTCTGCCATGAGCCTGCAAAGCCGCCCGTCTGCCATGAGCCTACAGAGCCATCCGCCAGACAGGAGCCGCTAGAGCCGTCAGCCAGACAGGAGCCGCTAGAGCCGTCAGCCAGACAGGAGCCGCTAGAGCCGTCAGCCAGACAGGATCTGCCAGAGCCGCCAACCAGACAGGATCTGCCAGAGCCGCCAACCAGACAGGATCTGCCAGAGCCGCCAACCAGACAGGATCTGCCAGAGCCGCCAACCAGACAGGATCTGCCAGAGCCGCCAACCAGACAGGATCTGCCAGAGCCGCCAGAGAGCCATGAGCAGCCAGAGCCGTCAGAGAGCCATGAGCAGCCAGAGCCGTCAGAGAGCCATGAGCAGCCAGAGCCGTCAGAGAGCCATGAGCAGCCAGAGCCGTCAGTGAGCCATGAGCAGCCAGAGCCGTCAGAGAGCCATGAGCAGCCAGAGCCGTCAGAGCGCCATGAGCGTCGAGAGCCGTCAGCCTGCCATGAGCGTCGAGAGCCGTCAGCCTGCCATGAGCATCGAGAGCCGTCAGCCTGCCATGAGCGTCAAGAGCCGTCAGCCTGCCATGAGCGTAGAGAGCCGTCAGCCAGCATGGACCTGCCAGAGCCGTCCAAACAGGACCTGCCAGAGTCCTTCAGCCGGGATCTGCCCCTTGTCCCGGTGCTGCCCCTTGTCCCGGTGCTGCCCCTTGTCCCGGTGCTGCCCCTTGTCCCGGTGCTGCCCCTTGTCCCGGTGCTGCCCCTTGTCCCGGTGCTGCCCCTTGTCCCGGTGCTGCCCCTTGTCCCGGTGCTGCCCCTTGTCCCGGTGCTGCCCCTTGTCCCGGTGCTGCCCCTTGTCCCGGTGCTACCCCTTGTCCCGGTGCTGCCCCTTGTCCTGGTGCTAGCTGTTTATTTAGGGGAAGGTAGTGTTAGGGTGGGCATTAGAAGGGGTAGAAAGAAGAGGGGAGTGACTATGGTGGTATGGGGACAGCGTCCTGAGCCGGAACCACCACCGTGGTCAACTGCCCACCCGGACCCTCCCCTGGACTTTGTGCTTGTGCGCCCGGCGTGCGCATCTTGAGGGGGGGGTACTGTAACAGTCCTGACCTGTTTTATGTTGTTTTTATGTGTTTATGGTCAGGGCATGTGTTTTGGGTGGGCAGTCTATGTTATTCGTTTCTATGTTGGTTTTGGTTTGCCTGGTATGGCTCTTGATTAGAGGCAGGTGGTTTGCATTTTCCTCTAATCAAGAGTCATATTTAGGTAGGGCATTATTCACTGTGTGTTTGTGGGTGATTGTCTCCTGTGATGTCTTCGTGTCGTTATGTTAGATGTAGTCACTTTTGGAGCTGTTTGGTTGTTCGTTCGTTTCGATGTCCGTTCCTGTTCGTGAGTTTACGTTTGTCTATGTAAGTTTATGTTCAGGTTACGTGTACGTCGTTTTCTTATTTTGTAGTTTGTTGAAAGTGTTTGTTTAGTTTTCGTGTTGCCATCTGCATCGTTGTCATATGTAAAATAAAGATGGCATATTTCCCTAACTCCGCATTTTGGTCAGAAGATCCTTCTCTCCTCACCTCATCTGAGGATGAGGAGAGTGACAGCTCTAACAATTTTTCCTCTGTTTTTATTGAGATAAACGGTACCATATTGTAAATGTATATATTAAAAGGATACTGTTTTGTGGCAAGCAACACAATTGTCTGCCTTTTTTTTTTGTACTGAGGTTAACCAAACAAGCAACCAAGATAAAAGGCAGTGGTGCCTGTCAATGTACAGGGATAATAGTGACAAGTGAGTGATTGTGCATGGGATGGGATGTGTTCGCTCAGCTCCTGTAGACTGGTGAGTGATGCCAACTAATAAGAGGAAGAGAGGGCAGGTTTAAGCGGCATTGCTCTGATTTATAACCACGTTACCCTGTGGAGCCAGTCAAATAAAACTGCACATAACGATACATCAAAAACAATACAGCTACAGTGCACTCAGTCATAATACAGCAGGTCCAAAGAAAGAGGGCAGGGGAGATGGAGAGAGAAATGGAGGTTAATAGAGTTAAAGAGACAGAGCAAGAGAAATGGAAGGAGAGAGAGGAAGGAAGCGAGGTTACTGATGAAACAGTGGGTAGAGTCTGTGAATCATATCAAAACGTCACTCAAGATGAAGACACATCTAATTTATCAGTCTCATTTTCTCAGGCCTTTTTATATATGTCCCTTTGCCTTCTCATTTTTGCTGATACAGAGTCTATTTGTACTCTAGTGATGAGAGAAGATAGTGTGCTGTACTGGTGGACAGGCTCTCTTCCATCAATCCCATTCCGAATTATATTCGTAAGTCCCTGGTTATTCGAATGGTCTTAAAAGTCATGCTTCACTCAGCTGTCGGAGAAATAGCCTCGGTGGGTATGGAAATACCCTTCAAATGTCACAGTATGCATTAGAGCTGCTTCAATCAGGTTGACTTTTATAGACCCAGAAAGTCACCACACAGGCACCGTTTGGCAATGCTAATATTTGTTAAGTTAATTCGTTTGACAACCAATCAAATGACAATCGGGAAGAACCAAAAACAGCTGAGCAAGACAAACAGGGTCAACATCCAGGGGAGGATACAGTCAGTCACCGCTGCACAGTAGTGTTTTAATGACAACCCAAAACACAGCACCTACTGTAGTCTCTATCAAACTGTGGAAGAGAGAGGGAGAAAACCTCAAATAGTCTGACAATCACTCACACACAACCGCATGCTGTTGAATTAGTGTTAGGAAAACCTATTATGGTGTTAGCTCATGTGCCTAGATGCACGGGTAATGTGTTACTGCCCCAGGTAATGTGTTACTACATAGGAGATTAAACATGACTCGTTGTCCCATGTTCAACCCGACATGTCGTGTCTGTCTTCCCTTCATCTCAGCATGGTATCAGAAGTGACTTAAAACATTATAACTCATCTCCAATGTTAGTGAAAAAAATGTTAACAATCTAGTGCACAGTTCGCTTCCCGTTTGGTTGAGTAAAAACGTAAGTAAAGACGAGATACAACAACACTAACAGATCACACTTAGCTCAGCTAAAGTTAGCTAGCTGGCAACGTAATGCTAGCTTATGAAGCTTACCACTCAAGAGAGATATCATCAAGAACTTAGCAACTTACTGTGCTATGTTGTGGATTTCCTTTACGAATACAGAATGTTTTTATTGTGTCGATAAGCCCTCAGTAGCGTTTAAATGGCTTCTGAAGGATTTAATGTGAAAGGGCGTTGATTTCTTAACGCATCTAGCGGCACATTCCTTTGGTTTATTATGACTCGGTCAGACATGCTAACGTTGTTTACTTTACCGGAAAAAACTAAATTAGTATATCTTCAGATTGCCATCAATTGTGAAGTGATCTTGATGCATTAATTTGCCCATGCAAGGAATTTGACGTTAGGTACCATTGTCACCTTGACCCATTTACAAATTAGCTAAGGGAAAATGTCGTCTAATACATTATTATTTGTCATAATGACTTTTTAGTTAACCTATACAATTCCTGAGACTTGTGTGATTGTGCCAAGAATTTTACATGAGCTAATGTTTACACTTCACAAGTGTAACAAGAAGCTAAAATTGGGGAAAAATGCACCAAATTCTTTTTCAATCTTCAATATAGAAATGCTACCAAAAAAAACGTATTAAAACAAATGATGGAGTCACGCATGATTCACCAAATGATATTTTGAAAGAGGAAGTAAAGTACTTTAAGAATATGTTTTCGTTTCAGGCTCCTCCATCTCCACTAACTGAAACTAATTGTATGGATTTTTTTCATAATAATAATGTAAAATTAACATCTGTACAGAAAGACTCATGTGAAGGCCTAATTACAGAGGTGGAACTACTTGATGCAATTTGGGTCTTTAAGGATGGTAAAACTCCAGGACTGGATGGCATACCAGTAGAAGTATAGATTTTTTTTTTATATACTCAAAGGACCATTATTAGCTTGTTTTAACCACTCCTATATAAATGATAGATTTTTAGACACGCAACAAGAAGGTGTGATATCATTATTACTGAAACAGGACCCAAGTGGTATATATAAAGATCCAGTCCATTTAAAAAATTGGAGACCTCTTACACTTCAGTGTTGTGATGCAAAAATCCTAGCAAAATGCTTGGCGCATAGAATAAAAAAAGTTTTGTCAGATATTATTCATCCTAATCAGACAGGTTTTTTACATGAACGATACATTGGAGATAATACACTGCTCAAAAAAATAAAGGGAACACTTAAACAACACAATGTAACTCCAAGTCAATCACACTTCTGTGAAATCAAACTGTCCACTTAGGAAGCAACACTGATTGACAATAAATTTCACATGCTGTTGTGCAAATGGAATAGACAAAAGGTAGAAATTATAGGCAATTAGCAAGACACCCCCAATAAAGGAGTGATTCTGCAGGTGGTGACCACACACCACTTCTCAGTTCATATGCTTCCTGGCTGATGTTTTGGTCACTTTTGAATGCTGGCGGTGCTCTCACTCTAGTGGTAGCATGAGACGGAGTCTACACTGCCAGCACTGCCAGAGCCCTACAAAATGACCTCCAGCAGGCCACAAATGTGCATGTGTCAGCATATGGTCTCACAAGGGCTCTGAGGATCTCATATCGGTACCTGATGGCAGTCAGGCTAACTCTGGCGAGCACATGGAGGGCTGTGCGGCCCCACAAAGAAATGCCACCCCACACCATGACTGACCGACCGCCAAACCGGTCATGCTGGAGGATGTTGCAGGCACCAGAATGTTCTCCACGGCGTCTCCAGACTCTGTCACGTCTGTCACATGTGCTCATATGCTCAGTGTGAACCTGCTTTCATCTGTGAAGAGCACAGGGCGCCAGTGGCGAATTTGCCAATCTTGGTGTTCTCTGGCAAATGCCAAACGTCCTGCACGGTGTTGGGCTGTAAGCACAACCCCCACCTGTGGACGTCGGGCCCTCATACCACCCTCATGCAGTCTGTTTCTGACCGTTTGAGCAGACACATGCACATTTGTGGCCTGCTGGAGGTCATTTTGCAGGGCTCTGGCAGTGCTCCTCCTGCTCAAAGGCGGAGGTAGCAGTCCTGCTGCTGGGTTGTTGCCCTCCTACGGCCTCCTCCACGTCTCCTGATGTACTGGCCTGTCTCCTGGTAGCGCCTCCATGCTCTGGACACTACGCTGACAGACACAGCAAACCTTCTTGCCACAGCTCGCATTGATGTGCCATCCTGGACGAGCTGCACTACCTGAGCCACTTGTGTGGGTTGTAGACTCCGTCTCATGCTACCACTAGAGTGAGAGCACCGCCAACATTCAAAAGTGACCAAAACATCAGCCAGGAAGCATAGGAACTGAGAAGTGGTGTGTGGTCACCACCTGCAGAATCACTCCTTTATTGGGGGTGTCTTGCTAATCGCCTATAATGTCCACCTTTTGTCTATGCCATTTGCACAACAGCATGTGAAATTTATTGTCAATCAGTGTTGCTTCCTAAATGGACAGTTTGATTTAACAGAAGTGTGATTGACTTGGAGTTACATTGTGTTGTTTAAGTGTTCCCTTTATTTTTTTGAGCAGTGTATAAGGCAAGTACTGGAAACAATAGAACACTATGAAATATCAGGGACACCAGGCCTGGTTTTCATAGCTGATTTTGAAAAGGCTTTTGATAAAGTACGACTGGAGTTTATATATAAATGCCTAGAATATTTCAATTTTGGGGAATCTCTTATAAAATGGGTTAAAATTATGTATACTAACCCTAGGTGTAAAATAGTAAATAATGGCTACATCTCAGAAAGTTTTAAACTATCTAGAGGAGTAAAACAAGGTTGTCCACTATCGGCATATCTATTTATTATTGCCATCGAAATGTTAGCTGTTAAAATTAGATCAAACATTAATATTAAGGGATTAGCAATCCAGGGCCTAAAAACTAAGGTGTCATTGTACGCTGATGATTCATGTTTTCTTTTAAAACCACAACTAGAGTCTCTCCACGGCCTCTTAGAGGATCTAGATACATTTGCTATCCTCTCTGGATTAAAACCAAATTATGATAAAAGTACCATATTACGTATTGGATCACTAAAAAATACACATTTTACATTGCCATGTAGTTTACCAATTAAATGGTCTGACGGAGATGTGGACATACTCGGTATACAAATCCCAAAAGAAAGAAATGATTTCACTCCAATACATTTTTACAGAAAGTTAGCAAAAATAGATAAGATCTTGCTACCATGGAAAGGAAAATACCTGTCTATTTGTGGGAAAATCACCCTGATTAACTCTTTAATCATATCACAGTTTACCTATTTGCTTATGGTTTTGCCTACACCTAGTGACCTGCTTTTTAAATTATATGAACAAAAAATATTCAATTTTATTTGGAACGGCAAGCCAGATAAAATTAAAAGGGCCTATTTATATAACGAATATGAATTCGGAGGGCAGAAATTATTAAATATTAAAGCATTAGACCTCTCACTAAAGGCATCAGCCATACAAAAGTTATACTTAAATCCAAACTGTTTCTCTAGTAGATTGGTGCGAATGTCTCATCCTATGTTCAAGGGTCTTTTTCCCTTTATTCAGATTACACCTGCTCACTTTCGGTTGTTTGAAAAGGAAATAATCTCCAAAATATCTTTATTTTTTAAACAAGCCTTAGAAAGTTGGTTGCAATTTCAGTTTAATCCACCTGAAAGGACGGAACAAATAGTACAACAAATATTGTGGTTAAATTCAAATATAGTAATTGATAAAAAAAAAACTGTATTTATCGAAGAAATGTTTAAAAAAGGTATAATTTTTGTGAATGATATCATAAATAGGACTGGTGGAGTAATGTCACACATGCAGCTAACACAGACATATGGAAATGTCTGCTCTACCCAAAATTACAACCAATTAATTGCAGCATTACCACAAAAATTGAAGAGGCAAGTAGAAGGGGAAAAAAGTAAGGAACTTGTATGTCGGCCCTATATTAAAGAACATAAATGGTTAAAGAAAAGTGTGATAAATAAAAACATATACCAATTTAATTTAAGGACCAAAAACTGACAGCTGTGCCATATAAATTGCAAAATAGTTGGGAAGAGATTTTCGATGTACCCATTCCATGGCAAATGGTTTATGAATTGATACGCAAAACAACGCCGGATTCAAAACTTCAAATTTTTCAATTTAAATTATTGTACAAAATTCTTGCAACTAATAGAATGTTATATATATGGGGGATACAATCTTCCCAGCTCTAAAAACAGAAATGTTTATCAGTTTACTCCAATTGGGGGATCGGTGGTAGGGTTTGCGGGGAATAATAATAAAGGTATACTCTTTAAAAAGTATGTATGTCTATATAGGTATGTGTATGTATATATGTGTATATGTATGTATACGTGTATGGATATATATATATTTACCCCAAAAAATATGGGGGATTGGAAATGATGCAGACAATTACATTGGAAGCAACATTCTTTCCGCAATATTAAGCTGATCCACCCCTAAAAAAAAATTAAAAATAAAAAAGAAGCTAAAATTGCAAGTGTATGTTGCAGAGCTTCAAGTTCCTTGGTGTCCAGATCACCAACAAACTAGAATGGTCCAAACACACCAAGACAGTCGTGAAGAGGGCACAACAAAGTCTATTCCCCCTCAGGAAACTAAAAAGATTTGGCATGGGTCCTCAGATCCTCAATAGGTTCTACAGCTGCAACATGGAGAGCATCCTGACTGGTTGCATTACTGCCTGGTACGGCAATTGCTCGACCTCCAAACGCAAGGCACTACAGAGGGTAGTGCGAACGGTCCAGGACATCACTGGGGCTAAGCTGCCTGCCATCCAGGACCTCTACACCAGGCGGTATCAGAGGAAGGCCCTAAAAATTGTCAAAGACCCCAGTCATTCTTTCTACTACCACATGGCAACAGTTTTTACCCCCAAGCCATAAGACTCCTGAACAGGTAATCAAATAGCTACCCGGACTATTTGTATTGCCCCCCCCCAACCCCTCTTTTACGCTGCTCTCTGTTTATCATATGCATAGTCACTTTAACTATACATTCATGTACATACTACCTCAATTAGCTTGACTAACCGGTGCCCCTGCACATTGGCTACCCGGACTATCTGCATTGTCCCGCCACCTACCCCCCGCCAACCCCTCTTTTATGCTACTGCTGCTACTCTGTTTATCATACATGCATAGTCACTTTAACCACACCTACATATACATACTACCTCAATCAGCCCGACTAACCGGTGCCTGTATATAGCCTCGCTTTACTTGTCTATTGTTCACCTAATACCAATTTTTTTTACTTGAAAGTTGCACTGTTGGTTAGGGCCTGTAAGTAAGCATTTCACTGTATTCACTGTTGTATTCGGCACACGGAACAAATAAACTGTGATTTGATATGTGCTTGCTGGTGACTACAGTTTTTTGTTGTTGTCATTTTTGCCTAAAATCTTGACTATATGTACAGTATAGTGGTGGTTCCCTCAGGTGCGATTCTACTTAACCCACCCTGAACCTCTTATTTTATTTTCCCCAGTCACCCATGTTTAACGGTAAGGTGTCCCATTGGCACCACTTCTCCTGCTTCTGCCTGCGAGCGGCCGCCCAGTCTCATGCGGACATCGCTGGGCTCTCTGACCTGCACTGTTAGGACCAGGAGAAGGTCAAGAAGGCCATCGAGACTGGGGGAGCCACAGGAGGGCAGGCTTTAACTTCTAACCTTTAAACTTTCCCCCAGCATGAAGTCATCTGTGTATCCCTGTGATGCAATTGAAAAGGCACACCCAAAAAAGTGAATGCTCATTGACTGGAAGTCAAAGGTCAAATAACACATTGGCTTCCCTCCTCGCGGGAAAAGGTGACGCAAAGGGGCGGGGCCAAAGGAGAGAAGACTCTGAATGACTTTGCAGTGGAGTACGCCAAGTCCAACCGCAGCACGTGCAAAGAGTGTGAGGAAAAAATTGAAAAGTTTAGAAGCCATTATTTACATCTGTTCGTTATCTGATATACACATTGCTGCAAAATGGAGTTGCCCTACATCTATTCTTTAACATCTGTTCAATGTGAAAAACGGTTTAAGAATAAAGAGATTGTCAATTTCCATAAATGCATGAATAGCTATCCTACATAAACCCAAATATACACTATCAATACAGCCATAACAGCTCTGTGCTCCAGGACTAGATCCGTGTGTTTAACAAGACAGTGGACCCAGAGAAGCCACAGCTTGGGTTGATAGACCGCGGGTAGCATACGGCCTGCTTCGTGGGTCGCAGGGAGCTGGCCTTCAAAGCAGAGTACAGCGCTGCCCAGCTCGCACTCAGTGGAAGACAAGGAGCTCAAGATGAGGCTGCCTGCCATCAAATCTGAAGGCTTTGTTTGGCAATGTAATGAAATATGTAGTCTATTGTCTACAAACGTTAACTTTACTGGAATGTACATAAGTCTGGAGCGGTGTCCCTGATATTCTAGCAGTTCAGTTGATTGAACCTTTTTCCCCCACCAGGTGTCAGTACAATCATGAATCTCCCTGATGTTTGACTTACCTTGGATAAAGCTCTGCTCCCGACTGGCCTCATGTACAAAGTTAATGGGGAATTCAGTGCCTGTCAACTTCCTTCACAGCTAAACTTTTCTCTTGAAAGGTGAATTACAGAATTATGTTTGTAAATGTTTTACTTTGGTGGATCAATTGTTCATAGAGAATGTAAACGGCTAACTTCTCTCCCCTATTTTTCCCTCGGAAAGAGGAAGGCTGACAAAGTAAATAGAGGGGGCATCCAAGAAGCAGCGGCAGCAGAAGGAGGATGAGGAGAAGAAGAAAGTGGAGCTGCTGATGAAAATTCACTCAGATATAAAAATATATTTTTTGCAGAAATGCCTATACATTAATACTTTATTACTTCATCAAATGATTGACATTGTTGTGATTTTGTATGTGTGTATACAAATGTCACTTGCTCAATATACCCATATGTTTTGCTAATTATGTTTTCTTAATACCGCTCTGAGTGGTTGTGTGTGTACAGGAGCAGTGCCAGCTGAGCTGGGCCATCAAGGACAAGCTGAGGCAGTTCAGTTCCACCAATGACATGAAGGAGCTGTTCATAGCCAACGGACAGCAAGTGGCCTGTGGAGAGTCCAATGTAAGGAGGCTCATTGTGTGTCTGTCTCACTAGCTGTCTTTTTCTTTATATCTTCATGTCTGTTTCTGTGTCTCTCATTTTACTCTTTGTGTAAATATGTGTTTGTGTGTGTCTGATTGATGGGACAAACAGCCAGTCAAATAGTTTTGTTTGTTAGATTGATAGGTGGTGGACAGCCTGTCAGACTGCATGGCCTTTGGAGCGCTGAAGCCCTGCAAGGAGTGCAAGGGCCAGCTGGTGTTCAAGACTGCACTAGGGACATCTCTGCCTGGACCAATTGTGTGTTCAAGACCCAGCTGCCCAACTGCAAGGACTGGGTCACCCCAAAGGTATGTCTCCTTCTCTAGGGTCAGTGTCTGTCTGTAGAGCTGCTTATAGAACTTGATGTTCATCTGGGTTGTGTTCATTAGGGCACAACGAAGCAATCTTTTGCAACAGAACTAAAACTGGTGTTTCTAATTGGACAAGTTTAGATAGTCCCTCTCTGTTTCAGACTGTTTTTTTTCCTGTGTCGTGCCTAATGAATACGACACTGATCTCAGTTATAACTCACTGAATGATCATTTGAATTCCACACGCTAACATCTCCTCTAATCTATCCACCCCCAGGAGTTCCATGAGCTTCCCTTCATCAAGACGTTTAAGTTCAAGAGACAGGATTGGGTGTCCTCCAAGGTGGACCAGGCCCCTCCCCCTTCCTCCTCTGCAGCCGCCCCCAATCCCAGTGCTCTCAGTAAGCCCCTCTGAGGGAGTCCCTGCAGGTGAGGAGGAACCAGTAGGTGAATGGGGTGCAGACAGTGAGAACTGGTGAATGACCTGAGTTGTCTCCTTATTGCTCTGAGGAATCTTGCTGAAATGGAAAATACCATTTTGAGTAAAAGAAAGTAGATTTATACTTTTCCTATATTTTGCTTCTCTAGTCTTGTTGCTCAGTTTGATGCTATAACATGACCAGCCCCATTCATAGTTTTGTAATGTCCATTCTACTCATTCCAATTCTGTCTATATGCCTTCCTCGTCGCTCTCCTCCCCTGTAGACACGCCTCTGACAGGGATGAAGCTGCTGACCGTTGGCAAGCTGAGACAGAACAAGCATGAGCTGAAGGCTGCTGAGGAGGAGCTGCTTTTTGCCTCAGCACCTAGAGTGAGTAGCCAATCAATCAGGAGGGTTGTCGGATTCAACTTTTGCTCACCTTTACAGTAACAAATAACACATACATACACATTGTCAGAAGGATAGGTTGGATTTTTTTTGTAATCCCTGACCCCATTTGGTCAATTTTTTGGCAATAGGTTGTTGGTCGACCGAGATTTCTTTAGTTGAGTAGTCGCAAATAGATTTTTTTTATGGTGCACGAGACGCATATCTGATTCGCACCTTTCTCAGTGGACTAATCCATTGCGGGGGCCACAGGGATGGCACAGTCCATCACTCTAGGACGTGATACTGAACATGTACATGGTTATATTATGAAAAATGATTGTGCAACACTAATAAATCTATTATTTTAGAACAAAAGCGCTTTCTCTCTCGTTGGATAGCGGAATCTTTAGTGCACCGTTGAATGTGCATTATAGCAAAGTTAACTGGCGTATTGGTGTTGGGGAACAATGTGGTTGAGGCAGCAGTGGAGTGAGGAGATGAGGAAAAAGCCCTTGCCTTAACTGTCTAAGAAAATTGAGGAGAGCGGAAACGCCAACTTAATTAGGTCTATAATCAATAGCCTAACTGTTAAACGTGCTTGGCTTTATAAATCATCCATATACACTGAGAGTATGAAACATTGAACACCTTTCTAATGAGTTGCAACCCCCCACCCTTTTTTCCCCACCTCAGAACAGCCTCAATTCGTTGGGGCATGGACTCTACAAGGTTTCAATCACTCCACTATTGCCTATCATAATCACATCAATAAATTGGTTATAACAAACTCCGAACACTGTAGCAAAATGGATGCGCAGGACGTGAAAAATAAACTCGAAACGGGCAAATCTTTACTGCTTCCTCAGGAGGGAACAAGGAAGCCAGATCTGACTTCAGGCCCTATTGGTCACATGCATGCGATGCATACATGTTTCACGTAAAGAGAGCAAGGGTTGAGGGAATAGGGTATGTTCTTCCTAAACAACTGAGGTAGCAGAACTTTTCCGTCAGAAAAAAGTATGGTTGAAATGATGTTGTAGCTTCGGAAAAAAAAAGAAACGTCCTCTCACTGTCAACTGCGTTTATTTTCAGCAAACTTAACATGTGTAAATATTTGTATGAACATAAGAGTCAACAACTGAGACATAAACTGAACAAGTTCGACAGACATGTGACTAACAGAAATTGAATAATGTGTCCATGAAAAGGGGGGGGGGGGGGTGGGGGGGGTAAAAATCAAAAGTAACAGTCAGTGCATCTCCTCCTCATGGACTGCACCAGATTTGCCAGTTCTTGCTGTGAGATGTTACCCCACTCTTCCACCAAGGCACCTGCAAGTTCCCGGACATTACTCGTGGAATGGCCCTAGCCCTCACCCTCCAATCCAACAGGTCCCAGATGTGCTCAATGGGATTGAGATCCGGGCTCTTCGCTGGCCATGGCAGAACACTGACATTCCTGTCTTGCAGGAAATCACACACAGAACGAGCAGTATGGCTGGTGGCATTGTCATGCTGGAGGGTGATGTCAGGATGAGCCTGCAGGAAGGGTACCACATGAGGGAGGAGGATGTCTTCCCTGCCCAGGGACCCTGGGCATCTTTCTTTTGGTGGTTTTCACATCATTGAAATTGCCTGCAATGACAACAAGCTCAGTCCAATGATGCTGTGACACACTGCCCCAGACCATGACGGACCCTCCACCTAAAAATCGATCCTGCTCCAGAGTACAGGCCTCGGTGTAACGCTCATTCCTTTGACGGTAAACGTGAATCCGACCATCACCCCTGGTGAGACAAAACCGTGACTCGTCAGTGAAGAGCACTTTTTGCCAGTCCTGTCTGGTCCAGCGACGGTGGGTTTGTGCCCATCGGCGACGTTGTTGCTGGTGATGTCTGGTGAGTACCTGCCTTACAACAGGCTTACAAGCCCTCAGTTCAGCCTCTCTCAGTCTATTGCGAACAGTCTGAGCACTGATTGTTAAAGCTGTCGCTCTCCTCATCCTCAGATGAGGTGAGGAGAGAAGGATCTTCAGACCAAAATGCGGAGTCAGGGAAATAAGCCATCTTTTATTTTATAACAACGATGAACTGATGAAGATGGCAATACGAAAAAAACAAACACTTTAACAAACTTACAAAATAACAAAAACGACGTAGAACGGAACCTGAACATAAACTCACATCACAAACGTAAACTCACGAACAGGAACGTTACATCAAAACACACGAACAGCCAAACAGCTCCGAAAGTGAATAACATCGACAACGACGAAGACATCACAGGAGACAATCACCCACCAACAAACAGTGAGAATGCCCTACCTAAATATGACTCTTAATTAGAGGCAAACGCAAACCACCTGCCTCTAATCAAGAGCCATACCAGGCAAACAAAACCAACATAGAAACAGATAACATAGACTGCCCACCCAAAACACATGCCCTGACCATAAACACATAAAAACAACATAAAACAGGTCAGGACTGTTACAGTACCCCCCCCCTCAAGATGCGCACGCCGGGCGCACCAGCACAAAGTCCAGGGGAGGGTCCGGGTGGGCAGTTGACCACGGTGGTGGTTCCGGCTCAGGACGCTGTCCCCATACCACCATAGTCACTCCCCTCTTCTGTCTACCCCTTCTAATGACCACCCTAACACTACCCTCCCCTAAATAAACGGCCAGCACCGGAACAAGGGGCAGCACCGGGACAATGGGCAGCACCGGGACAAGGGGTAGCACCGGGACAAGGGGTAGCACCGGGACAAGGGGCAGCACCAGGATAAGGACCAGCACCGGAATAAGGGGCAGCACCGGGACAAGGGGCAGCACCGGGACAAGGGGCAGCACCGGGACAAGGGGCAGCACCGGGACAAGGGGCAGCACCGGGACAAGGGGCAGCACCGGGACAAGGGGCAGCACCGGGACAAGGGGCAGCACCGGGACAAGGGGCAGCACCGGGACAAGGGGCAACACCGGGACAAGGGGCAGATCCCGGCTGAAGGACTCTGGCAGGTCCTGTTTGGACGGCTCTGGCAGGTCCTGGCTGGACGGCTCTGGCAGGTCCATGCAGGCTGACGGCTCTCGACGCTCATGGCAGGCTGACGGCTCTCTACGCTCATGGCAGGCTGACGGCTCTCGACGCTCATGGCAGACTGACGGCTCTCGACGCTCATGGCAGGCTGACGGCTCTCGACGCTCATGGCAGGCTGACGGCTCTCGACGCTCATGGCTCTCTGACGGCTCTGGCTGCTCATGGCTCTCCGACGGCTCTGGCTGCTCATGGCTCTCTGACGGCTCTGGCTGCTCATGGCTCTCTGACGGCTCTGGCTGCTCATGGCTCGCTGGCGGCTCTGGCTGCTCATGGCTCGCTGGCGGCTCTGGCAGATCCTGTCTGGTTGGCGGCTCTGGCAGATCCTGTCTGGTTGGCGGCTCTGGCAGATCCTGTCTGGTTGGCGGCTCTGGCAGATCCTGTCTGGTTGGCGGCTCTGGCAGATCCTGTCTGGTTGGCGGCTCTGGCAGATCCTGTCTGGTTGGCGGCTCTGGCAGATCCTGTCTGGCTGACGGCTCTAGCGGCTCCTGTCTGGCTGACGGCTCTAGCGGCTCCTGTCTGGCGGATGGCTCTGTAGGCTCATGGCAGACGGGCGGCTTTGCAGGCTCATGGCAGACGGGCGGCTTTGCAGGCTCATGGCAGACGGATGGCTCAGACGGCGCTGGGGAGACGGATGGCTCAGATGGCGCTGGAGAGACGGATGGCTCAGATGGCGCTGGGGAGACGGATGGCTCAGATGGCGCTGGGGAGACGGATGGCTCAGATGGCGCTGGGGAGACGGATGGCTCTGTAGGGAGGAGAAGGAGAGACAGCCTGGTGCGTGGTCTAGGCACCGGCTGCGCTGGAGAGGAGGAAACAGCAGGAGAGAGAACCCGGAGAGACAGCCTGGTACGGGGGGCTGCCACCGGAGGACTGGTACATGGAGGTGGCACCGGGTCTACCGGACCGTGAAGGAGGACACGTGCTCTTGAGCACCGAGCCTCCCCAACCCTACCAGGTTGAATGAACCCCGTAGCCCTGCCAGTGCGGCGAGGTGGAATAGCCCGCACTGGGCTATGCAGGCGAACCGGGGACACCACCTGTAAGGCTGGTGCCATGTACACCGGCCCGAGGAGACGTACTGGAGACCAGCTACGTTGGGCCGGCTTCATGGCACCCGGCTCGATGCCCAACCTAGCCCTCCCAGTGCGGCAAGGTGGAATAGCCCGCACTGGGCTAAGCACGCGTACTGGGGACACCGTGCGCTTTACCGCATAACACGGTGTCTTACCAGTACGACGCCTTCTACCTCCACGGTAAGCACGGGGAGTTTGCTCGGGTATCTTACCCGGCTTTGCCACACTCCTCGTGTGCCCCCCCCCAAGAAATTTTTTGGTCTGACTCACAGGCTCCCAACCGCGTCGTCGCGCTGCCTCCTCATACCAGCGCCGCTCAGCCTTCGCTGCTTCCAATTCCTCCTTTGGACGGCGATATTCCCCTGGTTGAGCCCAAGGTCCTCTACCGTCCAAGATCTCCTCCCAAGTCCAGAAGTTCTTGTTGCGCCGTCGAGCATTCCCATACCGCTTGGTCTCTGTTTGTTGGTGGGTGATTCTGTTAACCTGTTTGGGGTGCAAGCCCGACCTCGGACCGAAAATGACACCCCTGCAGGGCGCGAAATTCAAAATCTATTTTTTTAAAATATTTAACTTTTACACATTAACAAGTCCAATACAGCATTTGAAAGATAAACATCTTGTCAATCCAGCCAACATGTCCGATTTTTTAAATGTTTTACAGAGAAAACACCACATATATTTATGTTAGCTCACCACCAAATACAAAAGTGGACAGACACGTATGAATTATGATTATGAAGTATGAATTATGATTGAAGTAGCATGCACAACCAACCGAAATAAACTAAAACCAACCTAAAGAGCCCAGAAAAAACGACCTCAGATGACAGTCATATAACATGTTACACAATAAATCTATGTTTTGTTCATAAAAAGTGCATATTTTAGCTATAAATCAGTTTTACATTGATGCTACCCAAAAATGCTAATACATAGCTACAGTCTGAATCCAGCCGGGAGTAGCCAGAGAAAATACATACACCAACGTCGGCTACTAATTACACCTCATAAAACATTTCAGAAAAACATATGGTGGATAACTAATGAAAGACAGATATCTTGTGAATACAGACAACATTTCCGATTTTTGAAGTGTTTTACAGCGAAAACACAATATATCGTTATATTAGCTAACATCATAAGCTAGCATAAGGCAGCATTGATTCTAGTCAAGCGCTAGCCTAGCACAGTTAGCAGAGTTAGCATTCAACAGTTCGACATATATATGAAAAAGCATCCCAAATTGGGTCTTATCTTTCTTGGTACTCCATCAGAATGTTGTAACGGGGTCCAATGTCCAGTAGAGTCTTTAGTTGGGTTCCAGAACGAATTATTTCCCTCTTTGGTTAGCTAGCACGATAGCATTGCTGCGCTAGAAAGCTTTTCTTCAAAAAATTCTTCCGTCGTTTCACATCTAAAGTCCAGAATAAATTGCAATAATATAATTAAAGTATATTGAAAAAACATACTTTAGGATGATTTTGTGACATGTATCAAATAATATCGTAGTCAGGCATCATATTCAACGTTATCTACCTTGTTCCAGAAGCCGAGATCAAATTATCCTTCGCGCCCGGATTTTTTTTTTAACTGCGCAGGTCTCACAAGAAGTTGTGTTATTCAGTCCAGGGACGAGATATTCGACTCCTTTCAATTCTCACTTCCGCATTACAGTCTGACGAACGCCTCTGACGTGTCCCTATGGTCACAAGTCAAATGGCCTTTTATAGAGAAGGTCTTAAAGAGACACATCGCATTTTGGGAAACTCAATTCGGCTGGGAAAATGGCTGTAAAAATATTTCTGTTCGACTTAGAGAAACAATTCAAACCTTTTTAGAAACTACAGACTGTTATCTATCCAACAGTAGTAAATATATGCATATTGGAAAATAAAAAGTTTCTTAGGAGGCCGTTTGAAAATGTGCACACATTTTCCAGTTTTTTCAATATTCAGCGTGCAGCCATAACAGGTAAAGCTGTCGCTCTCCTCATCCTCAGATGAGGTGAGGAGAGAAGGATCTTCAGACCAAAATGCGGAGTCAGGGAAATAAGCCATCTTTTATTTTATAACAACGATGAACTGATGAAGATGGCAATACGAAAAAAACAAACACTTTAACAAACTTACAAAATAACAAAAACGACGTAGAACGGAACCTGAACATAAACTCACATCACAAACGTAAACTCACGAACAGCCAAACAGCTCCGAAAGTGAATAACATCGACAACGACGAAGACATCACAGGAGACAATCACCCACCAACAAACAGTGAGAATGCCCTACCTAAATATGACTCTTAATTAGAGGCAAACGCAAACCACCTGCCTCTAATCAAGAGCCATACCAGGCAAACAAAACCAACATAGAAACAGATAACATAGACTGCCCACCCAAAACACATGCCCTGACCATAAACACATAAAAACAACATAAAACAGGTCAGGACTGTTACACTGATGGATGGATTGTGCGTTCCGGGTGTAACTCGGGCAGTTGTTGTTGCCATCCTGTACCTGTCCCGCAGGTGTGATGTTCAGATGTACCGATCCTGTGCAGGTGTTGTTACACGTGGTCTGCCACTGCGAGGATGATCAGCTGTCCGTCCTGTCTCCCTGTAGCTCTGTCTTAGGCGTCTCACAGTACGGACATTGCAATTTATTGCCCTGGCCTCATCTGCAGTCCGCATGCCTCCCTGCAGCATGCCTAAGGCACGTTCACGCAGATGAGCAGGGACCCTGGGCATCTTTCTTTTGGTGGTTTTCAGAGTCAGTAGAAAGGCCTCTTTAGTGTCCCAAGTTTTCATAACTGTGACCTTAATTGCCTACCGTCTGTAAGCTGTTAGTGTCTAAACAACCGTTACACAGGTGCATGTTCATTAATTGTTTATGGTTCATTGAACAAGCATGGGAAACAGTGTTTGAACCCTTTACAATGAAGATCTGTGAAGTTATTTGGATTTTTCCAAATTATCTTTGAAAGATAGGGTCCTAAAAAAGGGACGTTTCATTTTTTTGCTGAGTTTACACGTGTCATATTGTCAAGACTTCAATTTTAGTTTTTTGCTCCAGGAACATAACTTGCGTTTAATATTGTGCCATGCCCCCATACTGTACTCCCTAGTCCCTATTTCCCTTAACCTCCCCTCCTCCAGATACATTATGTATGACGTATGTATGTGGCACAGGTGAACCTGAAGTACCTGCTGAAGATCAAGTTCAACTACCAGACGTCCCCGTGGTAAAGGGGGCCGTAGTAGCCCACCACCACCCCTCCAAAAAGATCCAGCTGACCATGTAGCAACCCCACCGCTTCCAGCCCACACCCCACAACAAAGGACACCTTTGTCCCCCTTTACCATCTTCCCAGCATAAGACCATGTTATATTTTCATTCAGTAGTTTTAAAATCCTTGCCACTATATACATGGCTTATTGCAATAGCAGATAGCCATAAATTGGTTTGATGCCTTGGTTTTATGGAACTCAGTACGTACCTGTTTCAGTCTTTACTAAGTTACTAAGACTGGATTTTTGAGGTACCTGTGGAAAGAGATTCTCATTAGAAAACAATATAAAAATACTTGTCTGTAAAATTGTACATGTGTACCCATAGTCCTAGGTAGTATTTGAGGTAAAAGCAATGCTCTGTTATTTACTCTTAACTGCAATTTTGCACAGTTAAGGTATTAGTTTGGGCTGACAGCATTTAGACCACATTCTGTAAAATAAATAATTTACTTGGAGTGATTGTTGGTGTTATATCAATCTTGTCATGATTTAATGATAACCTCTGGGGTTACATGTACAGTATGTCTGGAGAATTAATGTCTACACCTAATATGTCAAACATCCCCAGGTGGCCCACTTACTGCATGTCTGTCATTTGGGGGTATCCTATGAACCCTGTGTGACACAAGGGGAGATTCTCTGCGTGGTCAGACAATTTAAACAGCACTCTCATTAATGTATTTTTGTCTTATTATTTGTCTGGATGAATTATACAACAAGGATCATTGGAGTATTTTTTCCCCCTTCAGACAGGACGTTTGAGGTCTGTTCCCGTCTTCTCAAAGATCTGTACAACTATAGCTAAATACATGAATTTCATTGTAACCCAATTTGAACATCCCTTTCCATAAACTATATACCTGAAAATAATATTGTACTGGTTTATTATAAAGATGACCGCTGAGTTCGCTGTATGCTCCAGACACCCTCTGTCCCAGAATGCATCTTGACAAAACATCTTTGAAAAAGCGGCGCGGCTAATTCAAGATGGCGGAGATGGACCAGCTGTTAGATGAGAGTAAGTAATAACACGAATTTTACAACACGTTTAAGCTACCAATGCCATTCTATGAGGTCATTTGTTGTTTAAAACCTGATAGGTTATTATTCACTGAATACTTGTCGCACCCCCCATGAAGTGTTTGTAAGCTCACGATTTATATACTCAAAAGCTAGCTAGTGAGCTAATGCTTGTTAGTTACTAAGGTTAGCTAGCTAGTTATCTGCTAACGTTAGCTAGCTACACTAAACATAATTAGGAGATGGTCATAATGGCTAGCTAAAGTATAGAAACCTTGTAGTCCGTTAGCTAAAGACTAAACTAGCTAATGTTAGCTAGCTGAGTTTTGTTGATTTGTTCAATTCTGAATCTTTATCCACTCACATTTTTGAGCCAAGTGTGTAACTAACGCTAAATTATGGGATAATAATTACCCAACCACGATGAGAGGTCTAACTTACTGTTGTTGTAATAACACATTTAGTTAGCTAGTTGCTTACATTATCCACTGCTCCCTAAAATATATAGTTAGGTTTCTTGCTGCTATCATCTATAAACAAACTGCCTATTCAGCAGTCTTATCTGAAGACACTGACAGACCAGCTGTCTAGTGGGTGATGTGAGGCGTCATACTGTGTTGGCTTGCTGTCATCTGACATATTTTTCTGGTAACCTGTCCAAGCCACAATGGCTGCCAGTTTCCTAGGTATTATTTAGAGGGTATATCTGCAGTTGAACAATAACAAAGCAAATTCCCTGCCCGTGTTTGGTAAAATGCAGTGGTGGGCCGTCAGGGCCAGCAAGGCCTTCTCTGCTGGCCTAAACATCATCAGAATATATATTTTTTTAAATATATTTTCCCACAAATATGTATAAAATTATTCCCCAGAGTAAGAGTTATACTCTTCATTTCATAGCTTTCCTCTTGGTTGCACTGCTTCCAGCCCCAGTTTGAGATTTGGAGGGCTGGTCTTTATGTTAGATCTTTTATCCAATCATATTCAGCCATCATGTGTTGCCAGGCGTCTAAAATCTGCCCTCAGGCCTTCAGAATCAACAGTGCGGGCGCTTGTAGCTTATAGTGAATGGAAATGAAAATTTAGTGTCAACCAATCAGCTTTAGAGTTGGCTATTGTACGCCTGCTAGCAGGCGTAGTGCGTGCACGTCTTTTGATTGGATTACCAATATTGAGAGGCAGGTCCTATGGGCAGGTCTATGCAGATCTAGGAAACTGAATTTGATAAATGAATTAATTCGCGTACTACTAAGCTGTTTTTTCAACCCACAATGGCAGAAGGAGGAGAAGATATCGATTTGGTCGAGGATATAATTATAACGCCATTCTCAAGACTAACTTTTCAAGAAAAGTTAGACATTGTAAGGAGAGGTCGCCCGCCACTTTCAAAGTTTCAACTACGAGCGCTATCAACGGCTCACAGGCTCCGAGAAGCACTGCAAACTGTACTGCTGGGAATGCCTATTATTTGCAAGGGATCGATTTGGTGTTTGGAGCCACACTGGCTTTGCGAACTTGAGTTGTCTAACCAAGGCAGCAACGAGACACCAAAGTACGGCTGGGCACTTACAAGCAATGGTGCTTTTGAAAACTTTTGGGGACACCGGAGTGGATCTACAGCTCAACGAACAAGCGCGCAGGGCAACAGAGCTGCACAATGAAAAGGTGAAGGGAAATATTGAAAAGACTCATTGATTGTGTCATGTTTTTGGGTAAACACTGTTTACCCAAAAATGTCAATTTGTCAATTTCAAGGTGACGCAACGCCTGGTTATACTGCGTTTCTGTCTAAATGTATAGTTTCTAGAGCCATGGCATCATAATGATGGTAATAAGAGGTGGATTAATTCGGGTGGGACTGTGTAGTACCTCACTGAAGGCCCAGGCCCACGGCACGCCACTGGTAAAATGCTGAGGGATGGGGTGGACTGTATCAACTATTTTGTGGGCTCCCGATTGGCTCAGTGGTCTAAGGCACTGCATCTCAGTGCATCACTACAGTCCCTGGTTCAAATCCAGACTATCACATCCGGTTGTGATTGGGAGTATAAAAAAAAATAAATAAATGTAGAAATCCATGTTATTCAATTATTGCACTCACACAGCTCGCGCGCGCCGAAGAGCGTCTGCAACGCCAAGGGCTAAAATAGAAGTCGTTCCTATTTCTGACGCAGATCGCGCTGAAAGTCCTCTCCTCATTGGTTTATAGAAGCAGGTACCCACGTGCCATCTCCTCATTGGTTAAACCCACGTGGGTGATTGAAAGACGAACTTTGTTGCCGGTTGTCGTGGTAATACAATGAACGTTTAGACGCGATCACCATATAAGTTCAAAGATGAAAAAACCTGGTAGGAGGAGAGATGACTAGAAACGATTCAGTTGGCTGTTTTATGTGTGGATTAATTGTCAGAGTAGGGGTCCTTGTGCATTTCAGGTAAAATAACAACTCAATGTTTATATCCCAGGACAAATTAGCTAGCAACATCAAGCTAGCTAAATAGGACAAATTAACGTTAGCTAGCAAGTGCAAGCTAGTTAGCTAAATTGCCATACATGTTTAATGGTTTTTGACCTGTCCCCAAATTAATGTAATTGGTTCAGAGTTTGTTTTGATATTTTAACCTGCGTGTCGTGATCGCGTTTGGTGTGGGGGGGCAAAATAAATGTATGCACGATGGCGCACGCGGGTTTGGGTTCGGTGTTAAAAGGGCGCCGCACAATTTGGCCCAGCGTTTGGCCGTGATAGGCCTTCATCGTAAATAATTTGTTCTTAACTGACATGCCTAGTTAAATAAAGGTGAAATAAATATAAAATCTCAAATTCATAGAGCTAGCTATGGATGCAAGGAATGACCATCCATGATATAAAAATAATTGTTTTAAGCTATTTTTTACTCGGGCAATACATGTTTTTGTTTTGTACATTTACTATGTTTACAAATGTTGCATTAAAACAGGCATATTTTGAGTTCTGATGGGGGAAAGACAGTTAGCTCATGAGGCATTTATGAGTTATATTCAATAATTGATGGGTAAATATAATTAAGTCCCAAAAATTGATGTTTGACTGCAGATTGCCTCTTTAACATTAACATTATAATTTAACTCTCTACAATCTATCAGACGACCTGCTATTCTTTCCATCTGTGTATCTACCTTTGTCTGTTCAAGGTAGCCTTTCTCAATAATTGACCCTTACTTGGGTTAATAAAGATGACATTCTCTCCAATAAGCATTGTTTTGTGTCACAACACTTTTAGTATTTGCATACAGATGTCCCTGGGCTAAAGTGTAAATCATAGTCCACAGACTCTTACTCCGAAGTTCCATTGTGACATGGCTACGAGGCTCTGAGACCACCATCTGCGCACCTCCCCACAATTCTCAACCTATTAATTTGAATGTGTTAAAAGTTGGAGAAATTCCTTGAGCTGGGCTGAGAATTTGAAAAGTATGTAAGCCAATGGTTCAATATTCTAGAACACTGCGGTGCATAGTGAATAATAGCGCACACAGAACAGATCTACTGCTTCTTAGACTTGCTTTCAATAAGAATGACAGATCTATAACTCACATTTCGATGTGAATTTGGTGTGGTCGCCCAAAAAGTTACGTATTGCAGTTCTATGAGATATCTACTGCAGCCCTCATCCTCCACATACAACACCCGTTCTGCCAATCGCATTCTGTTAAAGGTCCCCAAAGCGCACACATTTCTGAGTCACTCGTCTATTTAGTTCGCTGCAGCTAGTGACTGGAACGAGCTGCAACAAACACTCAAACTGGACAGATTTCTTGTTGTCCATATCGCCCAGCTCTACTTTGCGCACACACCTTTTTTTGTGTTTCACAACTGTTTGTATAGCTAATAAGCCTCGCAAATTGGCCTGCATGCTGCCCCGGATGGGAAGTAGGGGAAATGTGTGTGTGTGTGTGTGTGTGTGTGTGTGTGTGTGTGTGTGTGTGCAAAGCCAGAACAAAACAATACCATCCATATTAGATTTTGATTTGGTGCGGTGGTTAACATCTAAAAACTGGATTTAATAGTTGGGGGGGAAAGTAAGGAACTTGTCTGCCCTGCATTAAAGACCAAAATTGTGATAAAGCATACCAGTTTCATTTAAGGCCCAAAATATTGACAGCTGTGCCATATAGATTGCAAAAATAGTTGGGTAGATATTTTCGATATAAACATTACATGGTTTATGAACTGATACGCATAACGTAGAATTTTTCTATTTTAATTATTATACAAAATTCTTGCAACCAATAGAATGTTATATATATGGGGATACAACCTTCCCAGCGCTGCAGATTTTTCTGCGAAGAGACAGTCATTAGATAATTTATTTTGTTACTGTCCATATGTAGCTTGCTTTTGGTCAGGTCCAGGAATGGCTGAAGAATTGCAATATTTACCTGGAGCTAACCCTGCAGATAGCACTACTGGGTGATCTGAAAAGTTATAGTCAATCGATCAATAATATAATACTTTTAGCAAAAATGTTTATCTTTAATTTAAAATCTGTAGAAACTAGGAGAATAGAAATGTTCAGAACTTTTCTGAAACAGCACAGTTGAAAAATATATGGGAAATAGAAATCCAATATGGATGGTGTTAAGAAATAAATAGCAAGGGTTTGAATGGAGCTGAAGGGTGGGACTAATAGCAAGATAACTCATGTAAAATATACTGTGACCGTAAAATGTATATAGGTTCAGAACTTTTGTGAAACAGCAGTTAAAAATATGGCAAATATAAATCAAACTGTATAGACATCACAAATAGATGAGGTTGAGGGTAGAGGAAGGACGGGACTAAAAACGAATAAAATATAACTATTGTAAAAATAGATTGTGTCCATAAAATGTGTATAGTATGTATAAGCTGGAAGTAGGAGCCTATGTATTGTTTATTAGTTTACTACAAGTAGGGGAATGGGTGGAAGGGTTAGTTTAAAATATATTTTAAAAAATGTGTATGTATATCTCTATCTGTACCAGTCAAAAGTTTGGACACCTACTCATTCCAGGGTTTTTCTTTATTTTTACATTGTAGGATAATAGTGAAGACATCAAAACTATGACATAACACATATGGAATCATGTAGTAACCAAAAAAAGTGCTAAACAAATCTAAATATATTTCATATTTAAGTTTCTTCAAAGTAGTCACCCTTTGCCTTGATGACAGCTTTGCACACTCTTGGCATTCTCTCAACCAGCTTCATAAGGTAGTCACCTAGAATGCATTTCAATTAATTGCCTTGTTAATTTGTGGATTTTCTTTCCTTAATGTGTTTGAGCCAATCAGTTGTGTTGTGACAAGGTACGGGGTGGTATACAGAAGATAGCCCTATTTGGTAAAAGACCAAGTTCATATTATGGCAAGAACAGCTCAAATAAGCAAAGAGAAACAAAAGTCCATCGTTACTTTAAGACATGGTCAGTCAATCCGGCAAATTTTTGTGCAGTCGCAAAAACCATCAAGCGCTATGATGAAACTGGAAAGGAAGACGCAGAGTTACATCTGCTGCCGAGCATAAGTTCATTACTTACCAGTAGAGGTCGACCGAATATGATTTTAACGCCGATACCGATTATTGGAGGACCAAAAAATGCCGATACCGATCAATCGGCCGATTGGGGGGGGAAATGTATTTGTAATAATGACAATTACAACAATACTGAATGAACACTTATTTTAACTTAACATAATACATCAATAAAATCAATTTAGCCTCAAATAAATAATGAAACATGTTCAATTTGGTTTAAATAATGCAAAAACAAAGTGTTGGAGAAGAAAGTGAAAGTGCAATATGTGCCATGTAAGAAAGCTAACGTTTAAGTTCCTTGCTCAGAACATGTGAACATATGAAAGCTGGTGGTTCCTTTTAACATGAGTCTTCAATATTCCCAGGTAAGAAGTTTTAGGTTGTAGTTGTTATAGGAATTATAGGACTATTTCTCTCTATATGATTTGTATTTCATATACCTTTGACTATTGGATGTTCTTATAGGCACTTTAGTATTGCCAGTGTAACAGTATAGCTTCCGTCCCAAGTCCTCGCCCCTACCTGGGCTCGAACCAGGAACACAATGACAACAGCCACCCTCAAAGCAGCGTTACCCATGCAGAGCAAGGGGAATAACTACTCCAAGTCTGAGAGCGAGTGATGTTTGAAACGCTATTAGCGCGCACCCCGCTAACTAGCTATCCATTTCACATCGGTTACACAAGCCTAATATCGGGAGTTGATAGGCTTGAAGCACAGCGAAGAGCTTCTGGCAAAACGCAGGAAAGTGCTGTTTGAATGAATGCATACGAGCCTGCTGGTGCCTACCACCGCTCAGTCAGACTGCTCTATGAAATCATAGACTTAGTTATAACATAATAACACACAGAAATACGAGCCTTAAGTCATTAATATGATCGAATCCAGAAACTATCATCTCGAAAACAAGACGTTTATTCTTTCAGCGAAATACGGAACCGTTCCGTATTTTATCTAACGGTTGGCATCCATAAGTCTAAATATTCCTGTTAAATTGCACAACCTTCAATGTTGTGTCATAATTACGTAAAGTTCTGGCAAATTAGGCGGCCCAAACTGTAGCATATACACTGACTGCGTGCAATGAACGCAAGAGAAGTGACACAATTTCACCTGGTTAATATTGCCTGCTAACCTGGATTTCTTTTAGCTAAGTATGCAGGTTTAAAAATATATACTTCTGTGTATTGATGTTAAGAAAGGCATTGATGTTTATGGTTAGGTACACATTGGAGCAACGATACGCACTGCATCGATTATATGCAACGCAGGACACGCTAGATAAACTAGTAGTTTCATCAACCATGTGTAGTTACCTAGTGATTATGATCGATTGATTGTTTTTTATAAGATACTTATGTCATGCAATAAAATGAATTACCTAAAAATCATACAATGTAATTTTCTGGATTTTTGTTTTAAATTCCGTCTCTCACAGTTGAAGTGTACCTATGATAAAAAATTACAGACCTCTACATGCTTTGTAAGTAGGAAAACCTGCAAAATTGGCAGTGTATCAAATACTTGTTCTCCCCACTATGTATATATACAAAACAGAACAAAAAATATAACAAAAAATTCCACTTTGACATTATGGGGTATTGTGTGTAGACCAGTGACACAAACATCTTAATTTATACTATTTTTAATTCAGGCTGTAACACAATAATGTGGAAAAGGTCCATGTGTGTGTGGACTATGAACTACGAATAGCTCCATTCTTGTGTATTTTATTTTCTTCCCGTTCCTTACTATTTTTATCTTTAAACTCTGCCATGTTGGGAAGGGCTCGTAAACAAGCATTTACTGTGAAGTCTACACCAGTTGTGACAAAAAAAAATCTCAATCACTATTTAATAGAACATCCAATTTTGTTGTCTTTCTAAGTGAACAACAATGCTTAAACCACATTGAGGTCTTTTTTTTGTGTAGTTACCTTTTTAGTTCAGGTGCGAACCATCCAGACTGTTGTGTGTTGTAGCACACTTGTGATGGAGTTTTCTACACAAATGGCCACTGGATTAATGCAAGTATGTGTGATTCTGCCAGGTAGGCATAGGTTACGTTGTTGATACCTTTCAATTGCCCGAAAAGTGTTAGGCCAGTGGTCACCAACCTTTTCTGAGTCAAGATCACTTTCGCAGTTTTACCTTAACCTCACACAAACAGTTTTGTAGGAATGAGGTTTGGGCAGTAGGCCTAATACATTATCACAGCATATTGGGTTTATGATTGGCCTGCCAATATTGTAAATCAGACCATATTATTTTTCAAAACTCGAGCTTTGATGAAATTTATCAGTTGGTTTAGCACTTGTGAGGCACTGTGGAACATGAATTGAAATTATTAGCTTTTTTATTTTACTGGACTGATGGTACCTGCATCTGATGGTCAACGAGGTCAAATCACAAAGTCAGTGATGTTCGAAAAGTCGAACCGCATGTCTCATGCACAAATTCGTTGTTCCTATGATCAGAGAAAGTTCAATATTCCTTAATATTAAAATCAACACGACGAGCTGCTAATAACAAAACGCTGGGCTATCAATACTTGGCTGCTCATTCATTGCAGCTGCAGCCCGAGCAGAAGTACGGAGAAGAGTGTTTTGTAATAGTGTTGAATAAAAACAGTGATAGTGCTGAATATAAACTTTAACATGAACTCACTCATAAAAACAGCAGCTCTTTGCTGTATTTGTTGACAGTCTCTCTGTGGTCATGGTTTTAAAAGTTATTAAATCTTACGTAGGCTAGTAACCTATTCAATTTGGCTGTGGCCAGGGTCATGGAAGCTCATGGGAACACTGCTTACCCGGTGCGCAGGACTTTTGAATCAAGTGCACCTACCGGCAACAGCTCAACACGATTTTAAAAAAGGAGCGTTAGCCTTTATCGTTCGATGGCGTTCTACAGAAATATTTGTTGATCGACTAGGAATGCGATCGACCGGCTGGCGACCACTGGGTTAGGTTATTGTAAGGATCGCTAACGGCTACACATTGGTATAGGCCCTACGCGCACCACACACAGCAGGGCTCGACATTCAGGTAAATTTGCCAGTATCACACCGGGCTAGTGCCAACTGAAAGATCCTGGCACGAATGGGGAGGAAAATACTGGCCAGGGTCAAAATGTAACCGGAAAGTGAATGAAGCGTGCATAATTTCAATAGCAGGTGTTTTAATGCTTTGTTTGCAGGCTGAGCAAGGGTTTATACAGACATTGGCAAATCAAAATCAACAAGTTTTCCCACCACTTAATTGTAATTTAAGGACCTACATATTATTCAATTGTTGTAATAGCCTATAGAAAAAATGCACCCACAAATGTATGCATTACCACTTTAAGAATAATTATAATTATGCGTTAACATTCACATAATTTGTACATTCTAAAATATATCAGAAGAATGTGGGCCTTGCCTGACTAAATAGACTGCATGGTCCCGACACAAACACACTAATGAAGTCTGTCCATATGGTAGCTACTGCAGTCAGTCTTGCCATTTGAGATGTTTTAGAGTTATTGAGGAGTTACTGTATCATGTTTTTAAAACTAGAAAGCGACCAAAAACTGGGTTCGCTCATAATAACTGCAAATGGTTTTCCTGCAACAGACAACACCCTTCAATTGAAGCTGTGGGAAACAAACGAAAGCGCCTACATCCGTAATAACTGCTCATGGTTTGAGTGGCGCAATGGTCTAAGACATTGCATCTCAGTGCAAGAGGTATCACTGCAGTACCGGGTTCGAATCCAGGCTGCATCACATCTGGCCGTGATTGTCCCATAGGGCGGCGCACAATTGGCCCAGCATCGACTGGGTTTAGCCGGGGTAGTCCGTTTTTGTAAAAAAGGATTTGTTCTTAACTGACTTGCCTAGTTAAATTAAAAAATATATATATTTATTTTTTTAAATATTTTAATATAATTGTTTTTATTTAGAAAGCTTAAGTCATTTCAAACCTTATTCATACAGTTTTGTTGAATAGGAAATGGATCAAATTAAATATTTTCTTTGTCATATTTGTACTGTGTACTTGAGCTTGTCCTCAAGTGAGTACACCTCAGCAATTTTCGAACTATTTTTACCAGAAAGGTGAGATTTTAACCTTTCTTGGAGTATGCACATTACTAGGTATTGTTTATGGGCCTATCATGATACATCATTTAAAGTGTGCCCTCCCTCACCTAAAAAAAGAAGAAGAATACTACACCACTAATCATAACATGGAACAACTTTCCTACCCCTACCGCTGTCGGTCTTTGCTTCATGCTAAAACCAGCTGTTTGAGAGCTGCACGATCTCTCTGCCTGACAGATTATCTATAAGCTGTATGTGTGCACCAAACGTGTGATAAATAATCGACATAACGAACAGCTTCGGGTATCCGTCTGTTATTTTAACTAAATTCTAGCCTAGATTAAAAATAGCATGATTACAATATTTTTTTCCCACTGGCCCAAGCGGGCCACTGACAGGGATGATCTACTGGCCGTTAGGGTTTCCACAACCTCCCCAGTATGTCAATCCCTGACGCACACAGGCTGGGGCATTTCTGTGCCGTTGTTGGCTCTTCAGAAAATTGGTTTATTTTTGCCTAATTGCACATTTTGGTGTGAATAAATTATAAAAAAGCAAATTGTGAACCAAAAACTAAGTTGACCAACAACACACACATTCCGCTGGCACTCTTGCGACCAATAGAAAAAACTTGTCATACTACCAAGTTAAATGGTATATAAAATTAAGCTACTGGAAACAACTCATCTGGCTATAGCCTACCTGCTGATTGGGTATGGAGCAGTTTTGTACTTTAAACAATCAGTGTTAATGGTCATTTTTTAGGTATACCGGGTAAAATTGATCATTTCATAATGATGACAGTAATCTATTTTCCTAGGCGCACTACATGGCAAACGCGCAAGAGATCACTGTAAAAACTTCCAAACGGTGAAAATCACTGAATTTTGGAGAATGGTGAAGGTAGGCAACAACACCTCTGCCACACTGATCCTCAACACGGGGCCCCACAGATGTTCTTAAGGTTTTGTACACTGTGTATATTTATATACATTATATGTATATACACTGAGTGTTCAAAACATTAAGGACATCTGCTCTTTCCTTGACATATAGACTGACCAGGTGAATCCAGGTGGAAGCTATGATCCCTCATTGAAGTGGATTTAACAAGTGACATCAATCAGTATGGGGAGGATTTTTAAGCCTTGAGACATGGATTGTGTATGTGTACCATTCAGAGGGTAAATGGGCAAGACAAAAGATTTAAGTGACTTTGAACGGGGTATGGTTGTAGGTGCCAGGCGCACCGGTTTGTGTCAATAACTGTAACGCTGCTGGGTTAATAGTAGGATATTGGAGGAGTTGGCTGCCGTTTTACGGGCTCCTAACCAATTGTGCTAGTTTGTGTTTTTTCACTTCTTTAAAAAAAAAAACTTATTTTGTACATAATGTTTCTGCCACTGTCTCTTATGACCGAATAGAGTTTCTGGATATCAGAACAGCGATTACAGGACAAAGATTTTTTTTCTTTAACGAGTCGGACGCGAAGGATTTACTGCTGATACCGGAACAGGCCAAGATCCCTGTAATTCGTATTAAAAAAAAGACACCAATACAGGAGACGCATGTCCAGGTGCCTGGTGAGAATTATTTGGCGAGTGGGTAACCCGCCTCTACCATCCGTCCTATTGGCCAACGTGCAATCATTGGAGAATAAACTGGATGAGCTCTGTTCAAGACTATCCTAACAATGGGACAATAATAACTGTAATATCTTATGTTTCACTGAGTCGTGGTTGAACGACGACATTGATAATATACAGTTGGCTGGGTTTTCCATGCATCGGCACGACAGAAAAGTTAACTACAGTAAGACCAGGGGTGGCGGTCTGTGTCTATTTGTCAATAACAACTGGTACGCAAAATCTAATATTAAGGAAGTCTCAAGATTTTGCTCGCCTGAGGTAGTATCACATGATAAGCTGTAGACCACACTATTTACAGAGAGAGTTCTCATCTATATTTTTCATAGCTGTCTATTTACCACCACAAACTGATGCTGGCACTAAGACCGCACTCAACGAGCTGAATAAGGCCATCAGAATCAAGAACATTTTCATCTAGAGGCCTAGTGGCCGGGGACTTTAATTTCTACCAGCATGTAGAGGGGAAAATACTTTACTCCACACACAGAGACGCGTACAAAGCTCTCCCTTGCCCTCCATTTGGCAAATCTGACCATAATTACAAGCAAAAACTAAAGCAGGAAGCACTAGTGACTCGCTTAATACGAAGTGCTCAGATGAAGCAGATGCTAAGCTACGGGACGGTTTTGCTAGGACAGACTGGAAATTGTTCCGGGATTCATCCGATGGCATTGAGGAGTATCAGTCACCGGCTTCATCAATGACTTCTTCCCCACAGTGACTGTACGTACATACCCCAACCAGAAGCCAGAGATTACAGGCAACATCCACACTGAGCTAAAGGATAGAGCTGACACTTAAAAGGAGCGGGATTCTAACCCAGATGCTAATAAGAAATACCGCTATGCCTTCCGACAAACCATCAAATGGGCAACATGTCAATACAGGACTGAGATTGAATCCTACTACACCGTCTCCAACACTTGTCGGATGCGTCAGGGCTTGCAATCTATTACGGACTACAAAAAGTCCAGCCGCGAGCTGCCCACTGTCACATGCCTACCGGACAAGCTAAATGACTTCTATGCGTGCTTCGAGGCAACACGGAAGCATGCATGAGAGCACCAGCTGTCCCGGATGACTGTGTCATCACTCTCTCCGTAGCCGATGTAAGACCTTTTTTTTTTAAACAGGTCAGCATTCACAAGGCCGCAGGGCCAGACGGATTACCAGGACGTGTACTTTTAGAATGCGCTAACCAACTGGCAAGTGTCTTCAACAACATTTTCAACCTGTCCCTGTTTGAGTCTTTAATACCTACATGTTTCAAGCACACCAAGGTAAACTACCTAAATTACTACCGACCCGTTACACTCATGTCTGTAGCCATGAAATGCTTTGAAAGGCTGGTCATGGCTCACATCAACGCAGTCATCTTAGAAACCCTAGACCCACTCCAATTTGCATACCTCCCTAACAGATCCACAGAGGATGCCATCTCTATTGCATAAGAATGCTGCTAATTAACTACAGCTCAGCATTCAACACCGTAGTGCCCTCAAAGCTCATCACTAAGCTAAGGACCCTGGGACTTAACACCCCCCTCTGCAACTGGATCCTGGACTTCCTGACTGGCTACCCCAGTTGGTAAAGGTAGGCAACAACACACCTGCCACGCTGATCCTCAACACGGGGCCTTACTGGGGTGCATCCTTAGTCCCCTGCTGTACTCTCTGTTCACCGATGACTGCGTAGCCAAGCACAACTCGTTCTCTGATTGCACCGAATAGTTTCAAACTGAAATAGATTTTTCCTGTACTTATCGGAGCCCATATGCGTAATGAATCGTCTTGAAAGGGAAAGACGCACAACCCTACTGCATTTAAAAAAATATATGTATATGTTCAGTTCCATGGTAAAGTCTAGCCTAATTCCCTCTCTTCTCTTGATTGTATGCTCTTCAGCCGAGGCACTTGTCAGTCTGAAAGGTACTGTATCGTAACACATTGCATTGATTTTCCTTGTGTGTATGTATACAGTGCCTTCAGAAAGAATTCATACCACTTGAGTATTCCGCATTTGATTTATTTTTATTTTTTATTGATTGATGATTAAATACAAATCTAATTTACATACGTGTTCACACCCCTAAGTCAATACAGAATGACCTTTGGCAGTGATTACAGCTGAGAGTCTTTCTGGGTAAGTCTAAGATCTTTGCCCACCTCGATTGTACAATATTTGCAGATTATTTTTTTAATTCTTCAAGCTCTGTCAAGTTCATTGTTGAGCATTGCTAGACAGACATTTTTCTTGCTATTGATTTTCAAGCACATTTAAGTCAACTGTAACTCTGTCATTCGGGAACTGTCTTCTTGGTAACCAACTCCGGTGTAGATTTGGCCTTGTGTTTTAGGTTAGTTTCTTGCTGAAAGGTGAATTTGGCTCCCAGTGGCTGTTGTAAAGCAGACTGAACCAGTTTCCCTCTAGGATCTTACCCATGCTTAGCTCTATTCTTTTTATCCTAAAATAACTCCCTAGTCCTTGCCGATGACAATTATACCCATAAGATGATGCAGAAACTACCATGCTTTAAAATATGAAGTGGTACTTAGTGATGTGTTGGATTTTCCCCAGACATCTTTCTGTCACATTTTTGGCAGTTTTACTTTAGTGCCTTATTGCAAACAGGATGCATGTTTTGGAAGATTTTTATTCTGTTCAGGCGTCCTTCTTTTAACTCTCTTTTAGATAAGTATTGTGGAGTAACTACAATGTTGTTGATCCATCCTCAGGAGAAAACTGCTTTAAAGTCACAATTGATTGACCTAGTGAAATCCATGAGCTGTTTCCTTCCTATCTGGCAACTGAGTTAGGAAGGACGCCTGTCTTTTTAGTGACTGGGTGTATTGATGCACCATCCAAAGTGTAATTAATAACTTCACCATGCTCAAGGGAATATAACATTTCAGCTTTTATTTATTTTTTACCCATCTATCAATAGGTACCCTTTGCGAGGCATTGCATAACCTCCCTGGTCTTTGTAGTTGTGTCTGTTTGAAATTCTTTGCTCGACTCCGGGACCTTACAATTATCTGTATGTGTGCAGTACAGAGATGAGTTAGTCATAAAAAAATCATGCTAAACACTATTATTGCACAGAGGGAGTCCATGCAGCTTATGGGACTTTTTTTTAAATCAGCACTATTTAGGCTTGCCATAAAAGGGGTTGAATGCTTATTGACTCAAGACATTTAAGCTTTTCAATTTTCATTTAATTGCATATTTTTTAAAACATAATTCCACTTTGACATTATGGGATATGTGGTGTTGACCAGTGAGAGGCAATTTCAATTTAATCGATTTTACATTCGGCTTTAACAAAACGAAATAAGTCAAGGGATGTGAATACTTTCTGAAAGCACTGTATGTATTGCATATGTGTTTGAACTGAGGTTACCAACCTCTTCAAGAGGCAAACAAACGTAGCAGGCGTAAAACAACACTTGAGTAGAGTTCCCACATCCGTTTTTCAGGGGAAACGGAAGTTAAGTTGAAAATACTGTATCCCTGAGAACCGGAAACATCCACTTTCTGAGACCCCACGGAGATTGAGAGGTTGGAGATGTCAGTACCTCATTGGATTAGGCGTCTTTAGTAGATTTACGAATGACTGGCTTATAAATGCAACACGCAAGGGACGTGTCATAGACCCGTAACTAAGTTGATGGACTTCATTAACTTATGTCATCCTCATTGTATGATGTGGTGAAAGTCTGTTAATAAGTAGTTTACTCTTCTTGTCTCCTTTCCTGTATGACCAATGATCGCAGGAGACTTGATAAAGCAATAGTGTGGAAACTAGTCCTGTCCCCTACGGTGCCTTGCAAAAGTATTCATCCCCCTTGGTGTTTTTCCTATTTTGTTGCATTACAACCTGTAATTTAAATATATTTTTATTAGATTTCATGTAATGGACATACACAAAATATTCCAAATTGGTAAATTGAAATGAAAACAAAATAACTTGTTAAAAAAAAAAAAAAAAAAAAAAAAAAAAATGAAAAGTGGTGTGTGCATGTGTTGCTATGAAGCCCCTAAACAAGATCTGGTGCAACCAATTACCTTCAGAAGTCACATAATTAGTTAGATTGCACACAGTTGGACTTTATTTAAGTGTCACATGATCTCAGTATATATACACCTGTTCTGAAAGGCCCCAGAGTCTGCAACACAACTAAGCAAGGGGCACCACCAAGCAAGCAACACCATGAAGACCAAGGAGCTCTCCAAACAGGTCAGGGACCAAGTTGTGTAGAAGTACAGATCAGGGTTGAGTTGTAAAAAAGTATCTGAAACTTTGAACATCCCACGGAGCACCATTTAAATCCATTATTTAAAAATGGAAAGAATATGGCACCACAACTAACCTGCCAAGAGAGGGCAGCCCACCTAAACTCACAGACCAGGCAAGGAGGGGATTAATCAGAGGCAACAAAGAGACCAAAGATAACCCTGAAGGAGCTGCAAATCTCCGCAGTGGAGATTGTAGTATCTGTCCATAGACCACTTTAAGCCGTACACTCCACAGAGCTGGGCTTTACGGAAGAGTGTCCAGAAAAAAGCCATTGCTTAAAGAAAAAAATAAGCAAAGACGTTTGGTGTTCACCAAAAGGCAGTTGGGAGACTCCCCAAACATATGGAAGAAGGTACTCTGGTCAGATGAGACTTAAATTGAGCTTTTTGGCCATCGAGGAAAACGCTATGTCTGGCGCAAACCCAACACCTCATCACCGTGAGAACACCATCCCCACAGTGAATTGTTGTGGCAGCATCTTGCTGTGGGGATGTTTTTCATTGGCGGGGACTGGAAAACTGGTCAGAATTGAAGGAATGATGGATGGCGCTAAATACAGGGAAATTCTTGAGGGAAACCTGTTTCAGTCTTCCAGAGATTTGAGACTGGGACGGAGGTTCACCTTCCAGTAGGACAATGACCCTAAGCATACTGCTAAAGCAACATTCGGGTGGTTTAAGAGGAAACATTTTAATCTATTGGAATGGCCTACTCAAAGCCCAGACCTCAATCCAATTGAGATTCTGTTGTATGACTTAAAGATTGCTGTACAACAGCGGAATCCATCCAACTTGAAGGAGCTGGAGCAGTTTTGCCTTGAAGAATGGGCTTAAATCCCAGTGGCTAGATGTGCCAAGCTTATAGAGTCATACCCCAAGAGGCTTGCAGCTGTTTTTGCTGCACAAGGTGGCTTTACAAAGTATTGACTTTGGGGGGGGGGGGGGATAGTTATGCACGCTCAAGTGTCAGATTTTTTTGTCTTATTTATCGTTTGTTTCACAATAAAAAATATTTAGCATCTTCAAAGTGGTAGGCATGTTGTGTAAATCAAGTGATACAAACCCCCCCCAAAATCTATTTTACTTCCAGGTTGTAAGGCAACAAAATAGGAAAAATGCCAAGGGGGTGAATACTTTTGCAAGCCACTGTATCAATGGTCATGAAAGAAGGAGACTGGGAAAGGAGGACACTTCAAAGTTTGGGAAAATAGACTACCTAAACAATGAGGGAGCAGTTGTGACTTGTCAGGGTATTGTGAATTTAATCTATTTTTGATAACGCCATATGTTGTACATTTCCAGAGGGCAGTCTGTCAAATACTTTGAATGAGAAGCAAACAAAAGCTCACAACACGAGAGGACGACACACCCTGGTGTCCATGGAAACGGTGAGATGGCCAATGTAGCCCTTCCTCCCATCTATGCCTTGGAACTCTTTAGGGCTCTTATGGATTTTATCTCTGGTAATTCAACCATTATTGATTAAGTCGGCACTGATACTCTTATCAGCACTTCCCATGAGTTGGGCTGGGAATTGCCACGGCCCTCACAATGCGATATTATCACAATACTTTGGTGCCGGTACGATATGTATTGCGATTCTCACGATTTATATACAGTACCAGTCAAAAGTTTGGACACACCTGTTCATTCAAGGGTTTTTCTTTATTTGTACTATTTTCTACATTGTAGAATAATAGTGAAGACATCAACACTATGAAATAACACACATGGAATCATATAGTAACCAAAAAAGTGTTAAACAAATCAAAATATATTTTACATTTGAGTTTCTTCAAATAGCCACGCTTTGCCTTGATGACAGCTTTGCACAGTTTTGGCATTCTCTCAACCAGCTTCATGAGGTATGCACCTGAAATGAATTTCAATTAACAGGTGTGCCTTGTTAATTTGTGGATTTTATTTCCTCAATGCGTTTGAGCCAATCAGTTGTGTTGTGACAAGGTAGGGGTGGTATACAGAAGATTGCCCTATTTGGTAAAATACCAAGTCCATATTACGGCAAGAAAAGCTCAAAAAAGTAATGATGGACTGTTTCTCTTTGCTTAAAGACATGGTCAGTCAATGCGGAAAATTTCAAGAACTTTGAAAGTTTCAAGTGCTGTCGCAAAAATCATCAAGCGCTATGGTGAAACTGGCTCTCATGAGAACCTCCACAGGAAAGGAAGACCCAGAGTTTCCTCTGCTGCAGAGGACAAGTTCATTAGTTACCAGCCTCAGAAATTGCAGCCCACATATTATAATATATGCTTCACAGAGTTCAAGTATAGACGCATCTCAACATCAACTGTCCATAGGAGACTGCTTGAATCAGGCCTTCATGGTTGAATTGCTGCAAAGAAACGACTACTAAAAGACACCAATAAGAAAGAGACTTGCTTGGGCCAAGAAACATGAGCAATTTTTTATTTAACCTTCATCTAACTAGGCATGTCAGTTAAGAACAAATTCTTATTTACAATGACGGCCTACAGAGGAACAGTGGGTTAACTGCCTTGTTCAGGGGCAGAACGATAGATTTTTACCTTGTCAGCTTAGTGATTCGATCCAGCAACCTTCCGATTACTGGCCCAATGCTCTAACCACTAGGCTACCTGCAATAGACATTAGACCGGTGGAAATCTGTCCTTTTGGTCTGAGTACAAATTGCGACGCAGAGTAGGTGAACGGATGATCTCCGCATGCGTAGTTCCCACCGTGAAGCATGGAGGAGGTGTGATGGTGTGGGGGTGCTTTGATGGTGTCACTGTCTGATTTTATTTAGAATTCAATGCACACTTAACCAGCATGACAACCACACTTTTCTTCAGCAATACGCCATCCCATCTGGTTTGCACTTAGTCCCACTCATTTGTTTTTCAACAGGACAATGACCCAAAATACATCTAGGCTGTGTAATGGCTATTTGACCAAGAAGGAGAGTGATGGAGTGTTGCATCAGATGACCTGGCCTCCACAATCACCTGACCTCAACCCAATTGAGATGGTTTGGGATGAGTTGGCCTGCAGAGTGAAGGAAAAGCAGCCAACAAGTGCTCAGCATATGTGGGAACTCCTTCAAGACTGTTGCAAAAGCATTCCAGGTGAAGCTGGTTGAGAGAATGCCAAAAGTGTGCGACACTGTCAAGACAAAGGGTGGCTACTATGAAGAATCTAAAATATTTATAATTTTAAGTTACCTCATGATTCCATATGTTATTTCATAGTTTTGATGTCTTCACTGTTATTCTACAATGTAGGAAATAGTAATAAACTGTATACTGTATGTATTGCAATTTGATGCTGTGATTTTATTGCGATTCAATGTTCCAAACATATTGGTCACCATGTCTCTGCTGCAGAGGGACAAGATAGCCATGAGAGAACACTTTTTTTATCAGTCATGGAATTCAAAGTGCTGAAAACAAATTGGCTACCTTTTTTAAAAAGATGGGGAACAAGCTATGAAGGAAAAATAGCCAACTAGCGCAAGAATGTGATATTGTCTATATAATTGTCAAATAATATCACTTTAACTATCACTTTTAGTTTTTTTACTACCCTTGAGCAGTTTGTCTTTCTGTTCAAATAACCATCATTGGTCTGATTTGCACAATCAATTCTACCATGTTGACACTTCATTTGTATTTTCAACAAATCAGTGCCCCAGTTTCATCTTAGATGGGGTAGGAAAGTTTAATAAGAAAAACTATCTGCACATGTTAAAACATTATTACCTATATGCTGACCCTGCCCTCCCTGTGTCCAGCCGACGCGGAGCTCCAAGAGAAGCAGACTGTTCAGGGAAGAGGAGGAGCAGCGCCTCCCATCCAGATCCCCTAGAAGGAGCCAAAGGGTCACCTCTGTGCCCCAGGTAAGGGCTCCAGCTCACACAGCTGGGCAATGCAATCTCTCTTCAAATCAAATTAGTCACATGCGCCGAATACAACAGGTGTAGACCTTACAGTGAAATGCTTACTAGCCAACAATGCAGTAAAAAAAGTATAATAAGAAATAAAAGTAACAATTAATTAAAGAGTAGCAGTAAAATAACAATAGCGAGACCTATATACACGGGGGTACCGGTTAGTTGAGGTAATATGTACATATAGGCTGTCTCGTCGTCGTCGGTGATCAGGGGTACCATTGTTGTTTCAACGGCAAACTTAATGATGGTGTTGGAATCGTGCCTGGCCGTGCAGTCGTGAGTGAACAGGGAGAAACGGGGGGACCGAGCACGCATCCCTGAGGGGCCCCTGTGTTGAGGAGCAGCGTGGTGGATGTGTTGCTGTCTACCCTCACCACCTGGGAGCGGCTCATCAGGAAGTCCAGGATTCAGTTGCAGAGGGAGGTGTTTTGTCCCATGATCCTTAGCTTAGTGATGAGCTCTGAGGGCACTATGGTGTTGAACGCTGAGCTGTAGTTAATGAATAGCATTCTCACACAGGTGTTCCTTTTGTCCAGGTGTGAAAGGGCAGTGTGGAGTGCAATAGAGATTGCATCATCTGTGGATCTGTTGGGTCGGTATGCAAATTGGAGTGAGTTTCTGGAATAATGGTGTTAATGTGAGCCATGATCAGCCTTTCAAAGCACTTCATGGCTACAGATGTGAGTGCTACGGGTTGGTAGTCATTTAGGCAGGTTACATTGGTGTTCTTGGGCACAGGCACTATGGTGGTATGCTGTAAACATGTTGGTATTACAGACTCAGACAGGGAGAGGTTAAAAATGTCGGTGAAGGCACTTGCCAATTGGTCAACGCTTGCTCGCAGTATTAGTCCTGGTAATCCGCCTGGCCCTGCGGCCTTGTGAATGTTGACCTGTTTTGAAGGTCTTACTCACATCTGTTTCGGAGAGTGTGAACACACCCTTACTCATCTTGTAGGCTCGTGTCACTGGGCAGCTCTCGGCTGTGCTTCCCTTTGTAGTCTAATGATTTGCAAGCCCTGCCACATCCAACGAGTGTCAGTCGGTGTAGTACGATTCGATCTTAGTCCTGTATTGATTCTTTGCCTGTTCGATGGTTCGTCGGAGGGCATATCAAGATTTTTTATTCGCTTCCTGGTTAGAGTCCCGCTCCTTGAAAGCGGCAGCTCTAGCCTTTAGCTCAGTGCGGATGTTGCATGTAATACATGGCTTCTGGTTGCAGTATCTACGTACGGGGACTGTGGGGAGGACGTCATCGATGCACTTATTGAGGAAGCCAGTGACTGTTGTGTACTCCTCAATGCCATCGGAGGAATCTTGGCACATATTCCAGTCTGTGCTAGCAAAACATTCCTGTAGCTTAGCATCTTCCTCATCTGACCACTTTTTTAGCCAGCTGTATGTTGATAATGTCGTCGTTCAGCCACGAATCCGTGAAGCATAAGATATTATAGTTTTTAATGTCCTGTTGGTATTTTAATCTTGTGCGTAGGTCATTGATTTTATTCTCCAAAGATTGCTATCAAAATGGAAGGAAGTTTTTTCGATCGCCTACGATTACTCAGAAGGCAGCCAACCATTTGGCCCCTATTTCTCCACCTCCTCTTCACGCAAATCACGGGGATCTGTGCCTGTTCAGAGAACGCAGTGTATCATTCACGTCGGGCTCGTTAAAGGGGAAAAAAGGTTACTCACCACGGACTGGCAGAAATCACAATCCTGATGTCCAGAAGTTATTTTCGGTCATAAGAGACGGTAGCGGCAACATTATGTACAGTTGAAGTCGGAAGATTACATACACTTAGGTTGGAGTCATTTAAACTCGGTTTTTCAACCACTCCACAAATTTCTCGTTAACAAACTATAGTTTTGGCAAGTCGGTTAGGACATGTACTTTGCATGACACAAGTCATTTTTCCAACAATTGTTTACAGGCAGATTATTTCACTTATAATTCACTGTATCACAATTCCAGTGGGTCAGAAGTTTACATACACTAAGTTGACTGTGCCTTTAAACAGCTTGGAAAATTCCAGAAAATGATGTCATGGCTTTAGAAGCTTCTGACAGGCTAATTGACATCATTTGAGTCAATTGGAGGTGTACCTGTGGATGTTTTTCAAGGCCTACATTCAAACTCAGTGCCTCTTTGCTTGACATCATGGGACAATCAAAACAAATCAGCCAAGACCTGATTACCTGAAATAATTGTAGACCTCCACAAGTCTGCTTCATCCTTGGGAGCAATTTCCAAATTCCTGAAGGTACCACATTAATCTGTACAAACAATAGTACGCAAGTATAAACACCATGGGACCCCGCAGCCGTCATACCGCTCAGGAAGGAGACGCGTGCTGTCTCCTAGAGATGAACATACCTTGGTCCGAAAAGTGCAAATCAATCCCAGCACAACAGCAAAGGACCTTGTGAAGATGCTAGGGGAAACGGGTACAAAAGTATCTTTATCCACAGTAAAAGGAGTCCTATATTGACATAACCTGAAAGGCTGCTTAGCATGGAAGAAGCCACTGCTCCAAAACCGACATAAAAAAGCCAGACTACGATTTGCAACTGCACATGGGGACAAAGATTGTACTTTTTGGAGAAAGGTCCTCTGGTCTGATGAAACAAAAATAGAACTGTTTGGCCATAATGACTATCGTTATGTTTGGAGGAAAATGGGGGATGCTTGCAAACCAAAGAACACCATCCCAACCGTGAAGCACGGGGGTGGCAGCATCATGAGGCACTAAACAAAATAGATCGCATCATGAGGAAAATTATGTGGATATATTGAAGCAACATCTCAAGACATCAGTCAGGAAGTTAGAGCTTGGTTGCAAATGGGTCTTCCAAATGGCCAATGACCCCAAGCATACTTCCAAAGTTGTGGCAAAATGGACAACAAAGTCAAGGTATTGGAGTGGCCATCACAAAGCCCTGACCTCAATCCTATAGAAAATTTGTGGGGAGACCTGAAAAAGCTTGTGTGAGCAAGGAGGCCTACAAACCTGACTCGGTTACACTAGCTCTGTCAGGAGGAATGGGCCAAAATTCACCCAACTTATTGTGGGAAGCTTGTGGAAGGCTACCTAAAATGTTTGACCCAAGTTAAACTATTTAAATGCAATGCTACCAAATACTAATTGAGTGTGTTAACTTCTGACCCACTGGGAATGTGATGAAAGAAGTAAAATATGAAATAAATCATTCTCTCTACTATTATTCTGACATTTCACATTCTTAAAATAAAATGGTGATCCTAACTGACCTAAGACAGGACATTTTTACTAGGATTAAATGTCAGGAGTTGTGAAACTGAGTTTAAATGTATGTGAACTTCTGACTTCAACTGTACAAAATAAGTTTTAAAAAATGTGTTACAGAAAACGCAAATAAACGACCAAAAAAACACAATCGGTTGGACACGTAAAACGTCTGCCTTCTCCAACACCATTTTAGTATATTTGCATGTCTTTTTAAACCATAAAGAAGTAACGTGAATCATTGCCTATCATTTATCAACTTGTCAGGATCTGATTAACCTAGATGTCTCTAACTTAATTCTTGTTAATTTGTTTGGTATGTTTTCTTGTAGAAGTTTACTGCTGTGACAACCCCAGATAAGAAAGTGTCTCAGAGAATCCGTCAGCGATTGAGAAACCTCCTCAAACTGCCTAAAGCACACAAATGGTGCATCTACGAGTGGTTTTACTCTAACATAGACAGGTAAGCTGTATTACATACTTTCACAGTGAGTTATTCTAAGTTCTTTATTCCATTGAGCTCTGCCAACTTTTTCTCCTTCCAGACCTTTATTTGAAGGGGACAATGACTTCTGCCTGTGTCTGAAAGAGTCCTTTCCTAACCTGAAGACCAGGAAGTTGATCCGTGTGGAGTGGGGGACAATCAGGAGACTGATGGGAAAACCCAGACGGTATTGTTTATTATTACAGCATATTCTCTTTTCAAAGCCTGGCCCTCCAAATCAGATTTTTATTTCAAAGCTCTCTTACATAGAACATTGTCCTGATCATATAGGCCTAGACCATGTCTAAAACAACAAAAAAATACACTAAGTTCATACATTTTCTGTCATTTTAAATTGTAAAGTCATGTCTTTCTACACAATACCACTACTAATGTATCCAATCTGGGAGGTAAACTTGATAAAGTATTCAATCATTTAGCTGTGTATTTCAGATGGAATCAAGGCATTAGAATGTACCAGAGGCCACCAAAATAGAGCTCCTTCTGCTAAAAATTTTAACCCGGGGGTGGCCTGGCTGGTTATGTACTTGTGGAAAACACTGATCCCTAGCCACCAATGATACATCTTATTTCAGAAAGGAAACACCACATAGAAACATGTTTAACCATTTATTGAATAATGCAGGTCTTGGCGATATAGGCTCTGCTCCTTCAGCATCAATATATACAATTAACTACAAGCAGTGAGTGTGGTAAGCTATACAAATTCCCCAAAACAGCAGAACCAGACTACTGTGTAGCTACGGCAGAAAGCACAGTTTAGATATTGTCAAATGATCCAGCTAAGTCATTCTACCATTACAAGGCTGTGTCCTGACTGGCCTATGAGGATCAGGTTACAGTGGATCATTGTTCTACAGAGAGATCTCTTCCTCCCGTACAGGGGGTGAGGTATAGAGGGATTGGTCGGGGGGTTTATGACCTCACGCCCATCGTACATTTTAAGGCAGCAGCCAACTCCCTTCTGGTCAGTAACGTGAGAGACTGGAATGTCTGTGTGCCTTAGGAAGAGTTTACAGCCCAAAACTCCAGAACATCAAATAAATTGACTTTTGGACATTATATTTCAGCTAAAATGGTGGTAAAACAATCATGGATGGAATATGAAAATTAATGTCGATTTTTGTGATGTCATTAACTTAAATGAAGACGTTATAACGAAAACATTGTAACTTGAAGAGTTATCATGTGTATATGATGTTTACATCATTTTTGTTGTGTAGAAAATATCCAGATCAAAGAGAACTGTTTTTAGTTGTCTAAACGAGATCATAGTAAGTTCTAATACCTTGCCTTCTAACTAGCTACGCCCCAGGGAACCCAGAGAGCATTTCATAAAGACGGAAACACCTCTTTTGACCTGAGGGTATAAAACATGTGCGCTAAGAATTTACATATCAGACTAAGTTGACCATGCGCTGCAGCCGTGAAATGCAACACGAGTTTGAGGAAGACAAAGGAACCTCTTAACAATCAATGCTACGGTTGATTACTGTATCTAGGAAGGTGAATTCAAGCAGGACCACCCAGTTATTCTTTTCAAGTCACTGGTTGTCTACACGGCCCTCCTACCCACGATGGGAGTGTCGACATGGCTGATTAGCCTCCTCAGAAGCTCACTCTCACAGAACAAGTACAAGGAAACAGACAACTAAGAGAAAGGACATGGCTCTCCTGAGTGGCGCAGTGGTCTAAGGCTAGCTGTGCAACTAGAGATTCTGGGTTCATCTCCAGGCTCTGTCGCTGCCGGCCACGACCGGGAGACCCATGGGGCGGCGCACAATTGGCTCAGCATCTTCCGGGTTAGGGGAGGGTTTTGCCGGTAGGGATGTCCTCCCATCGCGCACTTGCGACTCCTGTAGCTGGTCGGGTGCACGGTCGCCAGGTGTACGGTGTTTCCTCCGACACATTGGTGTGGCTAGCTTCTGGGTTAAGTGGGCATTGTGTCAAGAAGCAGTGCGGCTTGGTTGGGTTGTGTTTCGGAGGACACACGGCTCTCGACCTTCGCCTCTCCCGGGTCCGTACGGGAGTTGCAGCGATGAGACAAGACTGTAACTACCAATTGGATACCACGAAATTGGGGTAAAAAAAAAATGAAGAGAAAGGACATAGTTCACAAGATGTCACAATCGGAGACTTACACCTGAAGACGGAAGACCAGACCATCAGAAATATCCAACGGACACTTTCAACACGTAAATACATGCGTTACAATTCTGACCCATAAGAGCGTTAGTTCGGGGAAAGGTGTTAGGCCACACTAAGGATAGTTTACAAATGCATCCAAGTGTTGCTTTTCTCTCTTGCTTTAAAGCTCCATCTTGTGTAACGTGTCATATTGTGCTGGTCTGCTAGGGACCTGTTGCCTTGAATTAAGTTCTAATCAAGACACATACACAAACAGTCTAGGTTCATTTAGCATGTTAGTAAATAAATAATCAACTCAATTTGTGTGGTATGGAATGATTAATGAGACCCGGGTTTGTGCAGATTTACAAATTATGCGACGTTCAGAATGAGACTGAGGAAATTAATTAGTGACTGCTCTGAAATCGATATTCTTTGAGTTAATTCGGGAAATGTTCGGGAAACTCATTAAACAAACTTTTCCCGTGGTGCCCCAGGCTATTGAGTTAATGGTTACATGATTAATTTAATCACGTAATTATAAACAGTTATTTATTCGATAAATAGCATGTCATCACGATAACGTCACGACAACTGTATACTCTGAATATTAACCATGAGCTGTGCAACGTATGTCTTATTTCTAATGACGCACTGCCAGGTACCCCCGCTTAAGGCAAGCCGTTTCCATTATAAGCAATGATCGCTTGATTAGTGCTGTGACTGTAATTGAATAACTATGTAACTGTTGGTAATGGATGAAGACCACCATTAAACAAAAATAACTTTCAAAACCATTTAAATAGCCCTACATTCATTATTTTTATGAATTTTATTTTCATGTAGATACACTTTACCTAATAGCAGGAGTGTTTACTAATGATTATAAGCAAAAGTCTGTCTACATCTCCTCTTTCTGTAATTTGATGCTCGAGCAGCTAATGCACGGGATGTAGAAGCACTAGCCTATTGGCTATGGCACTTCAATGATTATCAATGTCATATTATCGCAAAGCTGTCTCTCCCCTTCATACTTGTCAATTCATTATCTTGTAGCCTACTTTCAGAGCCTAAGGCAGGCCTAGGTTTTTAAAATACTTTTTAAGGAAAGGATAAATATTTGCTTGTGTGTATTACATAAGCTGGTGGCTTTGATTGACATGTCCTTTTACAGAGGTGTGTGAGTTAGCAGATTCTCTATATAGGTCTGTATGTGACCAACTGCCTCGATTCGGTCTTATGTATCAACATTTGTAATGGTGTTTTTTACATTGAATAAAAGTAGAGACTCTAGAAAATGGTATATCATACACTGTAGTTGAGGAACAATGGGAATGTAATTCTGCTTTGAAAGTTGATAAACTTGTAACCCCACTTTTGAGAAAATGGCCCTTGAATGTTTTGTTACACCTACTAGAGAGCTCTTCTTTGTCTACACCCAGTCAGGATCGTTCCCACCCTCTTAATCCTTAGTCCAACCCATCTCTTTAAGGATTCATATGTGTGGTCATGTGGTTAACACGCGCTAGATCAAAAAATATATGTATATATTTGTCAGAGGCACAGGATACAGAAGGTGTAAACCGTACAGTGATGGTACTTGCGTAGTAGCAATCTCAAAAACAGAAAGTGTCAAGATAAAAATATTTTTGATTGTTATTAGATGACGCTTACCCGACTCGCTTGTCTAAATTGATCGGTCATGTGAAGGAAATGCTATAACCCCCACCCACATCTAGCTAAGTGGATGGGTAACTATTGTCTAGACATGTATACATGTTCATGAAATACAATAGATGGCCGTAATCACCCCCAGACACACCTGGCTAACTTGATGGGTCATGTAATAATCCGGCCGAAGTGGAGTCTGTTGTTTTAAACATGTAGCTAGCTAGCTAAACAATGAACCGGCGTAACCACAACTCATACTACTATTAATACAAACATTGTCATAGCTGTAGTACGAATCTGAAGGTAGCTAAAGCTAACAAACTAGGTTCCATGTTAACTAGCAATGCAAATGTGTTTCTGAGTCATATAATATTACTACACGGATCATACACGTAACTTTAGCTAGCGTGCCAGCAAGCTAACGTTTGCCTGCTAACTAACAGTATTAGAAAAGTATATCTGGAAAATATAGCTACTCTTACCGTATACATGGATGAATGCTTCACGGCAGACTGGAACCATTGTAGGTACAAATTGTTTGGTCAGCTTTGTGTCAAGTCACTCCGGTTCACACTGACTGTGGCGTGTGCAGAAAGTAGCCCATCACTTTTTCCTTATCTGTCGATAGTGCCTGCTAAATTCAGGGCATCTATGTTATTGAAAACAAATGCTAATCTTTTGTGGTTCTCGATGGCTAACGTTATATAGTTAAACAGGGCGGTAGAATGGACTGTCAACACATACTGAACAGCTCACTTTATAGACAGAAGCGGCTACATAGCAGACCAATCCGAACTTATCTCCCAAACATGTCCAGCCCATACATTCTCTCAGCCAATCATGGCTAGTGGGGAATGATCCTGTCTTTCCATGGCTTAACCAACTAGGGTCGTAATTTAACAATTGTATTTATCAATGGAATACAAGTTTGTTATTAAGGTACATGAAAGTTCACATGTTCCAAAAGGCATTTCTGCCAAAAAAGGATTTAGATAAAAAATGTATGTTTATATTGAATCCCCTGTGAAGTTGTGACCTGCGACATACGCCTAGTTAACTGAAACGAGTCACATGTGTCCTAAAGTAGCCTTTCCGGACTGAAATAATCAAATGCTCCTATCATGGCTTAATCTTGTAAAATGCCTTTTCTCAGTAAAGGCCCTTTCTCACCAAGTCTGTTATTTTAGATAAAGCGCTCACTTAAATTAAAATGTAGTGTCATCATAGCCACCCACTGCTTCACTAAAATTGATCATTAGGCTATGGACAGGTTGTGTGCATGTGTGTCTATTTTCTAATGGTTGTCAATTTAATCTCCGTGCCTATCACAACTGTTTCTAAACTCACTGTCAACTGCGTTTATTTTGAGCAAACTTAACATGTGTAAATATTTGTATTAGCATAACAAGAGTCTACAACTGAGACATAAACTGAACAAGTTCCACAGACATGTGACTAACAGAAATGGAATAATGTGTCCCTGAACAAACGGGGGGTCAAAATCAAAAGTAAGTCAGTATCTGGTGTGTGGCCACCAGCTGCATTAAGTACTGCAGTGCGTCTCCTCCTCATGGACTGCACCAGATTTGCCAGTTCTTTCTGTGAGATGTTACCCCACTCTTCCACCAAGGCAGTTGCGAGTTCCCGGACATTTCTGGGGGGAATGGCCCTAGCCCTCACTAGATGTCAACCGATTATGATTTTTCAACGCCGATACCGATTATTGGAGGACCAAAAAAAAAAAAACGATACCGAATAATCTGCTTTTTTAATTATTTTTTTTTACATGTATTTGTAATAATGACAATTACAACAATACTGAATGAACACTTATTTTAACTTAATATAATACATCAAAATCAATTTAGCCTCAAAAAAATAATGAAACATGTTCAATTTGGTTTAAATAATGCAAAAACAAAGTGTTGGAGAAGAAAGTAAAAGTGCAATATGTGCCATGTAAGAAAGCTAACGGTAAGTTCCTTGCTCAGAACATGAGAACATATGAAAGCTGGTGGTTCCTTTTAACATGAGTCTTCAATATTCCCAGGTAAGAAGTTGTAGTTGTTATAGGAATTATAGGACTATTTCTCTCTATACGATTTGTATTTCATATACCTTTGACTATTGGATGTTCTTATAGGCACTTTAGTATTGCCAGTGTAACAGTATAGCTTCCGTCCCAAGTCCTCGCCCCTACCTGGGCTTGAACCAGGAACACATCGACAACAGCCACCCTCGAAGCAGCGTTACCCATGCAGAGCAAGGGGAACAACCACTCCAAGTCTCAGAGCGAGTGACATTTGAAACGCTATTAGTGCGCACCCCACTAACTAGCTAGCCATTTCACATCGGTTACACCAGCATAATCTCGGGAGTTGATAGGCTTGAAGTCATAAACGGCTCAATGCTTGAAGCACAGCGAAAAGCTGCTGGCTAAACGCACGGAAGTGCTGTTTGAATGAATGCTTACGAGCCTGCTGGTGCCTACCACCGCTCAGTCAGACTGCTCTATGAAATCATGGACTTAGTTATAACATAATAACACACAGAAATACGAACCTTAGGTCATTAATATGGTCGAATCCGGAAACTATCATCTCGAAAACAAGACGTTTATTCTTTCAGTGAAATCCGGACCCGTTCCGTATTTTATCTAACGGGTGTCTAAGTCTAAATATTCCTGTTACATTGCACAATCTTCAATGTTATGTCATAATTATGTATAGTTCTGGCAAATTAGGCGGCCCAAACTATTGCATATACACTGACTGCGTGCAATGAACGCAAGACAAGTGACACAATTTCACCTGGTTAATATTGCCTGCTAACCTGAATTTCTTTTAGCTAAATATGCAGGTTTAAAAAAAAATATATACTTATGTGTATTGATTTTAAGAAATGCATTGATGTTTATGGTTAGGTACACATTGGAGCAACGACAGTCCTTTTTCGCGAATACGCACCGCATCCATTATATGCAACGCAGGACACGCTAGATAAACTAGTAATATCATCAACCATGTGTAGTTAACTAGTGATTATGATTGATTGTTCTTTATAAGATCAGTTTAATGCTAGCTAGCAACTTACTGTGGCTTCTTACTGCATTCCCGTAACAGGCAAGATTGAATCCCCGAGCTGACAAGGTAAAAATCTGTCGTTCTGCCCCTGAACAAGGCAGTTAACCCACCGTTCCTAGGCCGTCATTGAAAATAAGAATGTGTTCTTAACTGACTTGCCTAGTTAAATAAAGGTGTAAAAAAACAAAACAAAAAAAACGGCCAAATCGGTGTCCAAAAATACAGATTTCCGATTGTTATGAAAACTTGAAATCGGCCATTCCGATTAATCGGTCGACCTCTAGCCCTCACCCTCCGATCCAACAGGTCCCAGACGTGCTCAATGGGATTGAGATCCAGGCTCTTCGCTGGCCATGGCAGAACACTGACATTCCTGTCTTGCAGGAAATCATGCACAGAATGAGCAGTATGGCTTGGTGGCATTGTCATGCTGGAGGGTCATGTCAGGATGAGCCTGCAGAAAGGGTACCACGTGAGGTGGGATGTCTTCCCTGTAACGCACAGTGTCGAGATTGCCTGCAATGACAACAAGCTCAGTCCGATGATGCCACCTCCAAATCCCGCTACGGAGTACAGGCCTCGGTGTAACGCTCATTCCTTCGACGATAAATGCAAATCCGAACATCACCCCTGGTGAGACAAAACCGCGACTCGTCAGTAAAGAGCGGTGGGTTTGTGCCCATGGGCGGCGACGTTGCTGGTGAGGACCTGCCTTACAACTGTCCGCAATAGGGCTTGTAGGCCTGCCTGAGCACGGATGGAGGGATTGTGCGTTCCTGGTGTAACTCGGGCAGTTGTTGTTGCCATCTTGTACCTGTCCCGCAGGTGTGATGTTCTGATGTACCAATCCTGTGCGGTTGTTGTTACATGTGGTCTGCCACTGCGAGGACAATCAGCTGTCCGTCCTGTCTCCCTGTAGCGCTGTCTTGCGCGTCTCACAGTACGGACATTGCAATGTATTGCCCCGGCCACATCTGCAGTCCTCATGCCTCCTTGCAGCATGCCTAAGGCACGTTCTCGCAGATGAGCAGGGACTCTAGGCATCTTTATTTTGATGTTTTTCAGAGTCAGTAGAAAGGCCTCTCTAGTGTCCCGAGTTTTCATAACTGTGACCTTAATTGCCTACCATCTGTAAGCTGTTAGTGTCTCAACGACCGTTCCACAGGTTCATGTTCATTAGTTGTTTATGGTTCCTTGAACAAGCATGGGAAACGGTGTTTAAACCCTTTACAATGAAGATCTGTGAAGTTATTTGGATTTTGCTTGATCGCTAACAGCTAATCGCCATATGGGTGTTTAGCAAGCCAACCGCATGCTAGGTAATGCTAGTATCAACTGCTCATCCAACACAGCTGAAAATATAGCAAGCCTTGATTGGTCATCTCACAGCTATAAAGCGTCAGCTTCCCCACTAAGGTACACGGTGATAACTTGAAATCTGAGGAAGAAAGCTTATGGTTTGGGTTAGGCAGTAGTAACTATTTCAAATGAAGCTGTACTTCTGTGAATATATTCTTAATGATGGAAAGACCCAGAAAAGTTTAGCCGACGACAGACTTACGCCATCCGAGTAGCACAAGATATCACGCTGCTCGAGTGCTGAACAGTGTGTGTAGCGGCCCGCAGCATTTGGGCCAGCACAATGGTGGTAGATATGAGTCACGCTCCACTAAAATGACTAGCAGTGTGAGCTGCATCAGGGTATTAGATGCCTTGCGTACGCACCATGTACAAGCATGTGTGAAAATGCACGTAAACTTGCTTACCACTATCCTAAAAATGTGTGCCATCGTACTGCGATGCTCCAAGCAGATGCTATAAGCAGATGCTATTGAAGGGGTAGATAGTGTTGGCATCTGTCACCACAACATCGTGTGCTATTGGCAATAGCAATAATAGCAACCATGCCATAACGACTATGTGCAGATGATACAGGACGTAACAACCAATGCATGAATTAGCACAAGATGATGGATACGGAGCCTAACCATGCACATGCTCCATTTATGCAATACTGTGTGTAGATAATGAAATTAACTTAAATGTTCCCCTCTAGGTGTTCGTCTGCATTCTTTTCGGAGGAGCGGACTGCACTGAGACAGAAGAGGCAGAAGATGCGTCTGCTGCAGCAGAGGAAGCTTGCCGACGTGTCACACTGCAAAGACCTCCCCGATGAGATTCCCCTGCCGCTCGTCATAGGAACCAAAGTCACCGGTACAACACTGTTGTCATGGCAACCAAAGTGACTTGTTAAATATCAGCAGCCCTTACCCTAGAAGTAGCTATCATAGTCACTGGTAAAATATCCACAATCCTGTAGCCAAAGTCACCTGCAAATATCTCCAGATTAGATTTCCTCGTTTTTGTATGTGCAGCCAGCTTTGAGTATTGATAATGTCTGTGTGTATTCCAGCATGTCTCAGGGGAGTCCATGACGGCCTGTTCACTGGGCAGATTGATGCTGTGGATACAGGCGCTGCCACTTACCGTGTGACCTTTGACCAGAATAGGCTGGGCACACACACTGTGCCTGACTACGAAGTGTTGGTATGCCTGCCTAGCCTTCATAACACTCATTCAGCATTGATATGTTAGAACTGGGATTCTAACCTCATCAGACATCACAGACATGAACACATAAGTCTTTGGCCATCACGAGCAGTTCTGTCAACCCCAAGAAAGCATTACCAACCTAGAAGACGATACATTTTTCTTCCTCGATCACGCTCATATGCTTTCGGAAAATCAGCAGCAAGGGAGGGAACATGTACAAGATATTGCCAATACCATGGTGATTTATTGCATTACCAGCTAGAGTTTATTTAAAATATCTGTTGTGTTTCTTCTCTCTCCAGAGTAACGAGCCTAACGAGACCATGCCCATCTCAGCCTTTGCCCAGAAACAGAGACCCTCCCGCTTCCAGAACTTCATGACCCCACCTAGGGAAACGTACCCCTCTGCCACCACACCCGTCCTCATGGTAAGCGTGAAACAAGGGCTTCAGTGCACATTATAGTTGCCTTTCCAGTTTTATTTGTGATCATGTGAGATTACGGTGAGCACTTCATGTACTTCTATTGCTATAAGATGATTATGACGGACACTTAAATTGAATATTGTTTTGTTTATTTGGAATTGACGCGTCCTGTGACAGGACAACGACCCCCTCATCGGCCAGTCTCCATGGAAAAGAAAACTCTCCGGAGCGGAAGGGGACACACTCGGCGAATTCCCTGTCAAGTTCCTCGTTCAAGTGGTGAGTTCCTGTCTTGGCTTTGCCTCTAGGATCATGTATCATAGTGTAAATATGTCCCACTAAAATCTCTCCCTCTCCTCTGTCTCCTAGACGAGGCTTTCCAAGATCCTTATGATCAAGAAGGAACACATCAAGCACTTGAAAGATATGAACTCAGAGGCTGAAAAACTGGTATGGTCATAGATAATTCTATAACAATATTATAACAGAATATTTTCATGACAGTATATTCAGTCAAAGAAATTGGAAATAAGTGACAAAAAGTAAATGTATACCACTTGACATTGATGTGTGTGTTGTTTGTCTTTGTAGAAGTCACACTCCATGCCTATAGGCCTGGAGTTCCAGAAGCGTTATGCCACCACAGTACTGGAGCTGGAGCAGCTCAATAAGGACCTGAACAAGGTGCTGCACGAGGTCCAGCAGTTCTGCTGCGAGGTGACGACTTCTTTCGGGCTCATCAAATAAGTGGGCTATATTTGATCGTTTTGCAGCTAGATGTGTAACATGTAGCCTTGCCTCTTGTGAGGGTACTTAGTGAGAAGACATACCGAAGACTAGCAAAACATCAGCAATAGTCGTTTTAGATTTGTCATCAGCGAAATGGCGTCTTAATAATAATGTAAATAAAATGTTTCCAAAGCTTATATGAACTTCTTTCTCTTCGGCTGCTCCCAGAACAGTTTTGCAACAACATGAATCTAAGTATGTATGTCCCTGCGCCCTCTCCAGCTGGCCCCAGATCAGGGCATGGCGCCTGCGGCCCGGCCCACAGAGCTGCGTCATCACTGTGAGGAAGAGGCCAAGGAGATAGTGCAGCAGAGCAACTCCCTCCGCGACGACCAGCAGTGTGTTTCTAACCCCAGCCTCACACGCCTCATCTCAGGCCTCACCGCCTTGTTGCTTCAGATCAAGGTTAGTGTAAGATACACTCACAGCCTCACAGCCCTGCTCAAGTTATTTGTTTGCCTGATCATGTATTTGTTTGCGCTCCAGTGTCTGGCTGAGGGAGGAGACCTGAACTCCTTTGAATTTAAATCACTGACGGACTCTCTGAATGACATAAAGAGCTCAATAGACCCCTCCAACCTCAGGTGAGTGCCTCTAGATATCACACCCATTCTCTGCCCCAATGTGTTGTCCTATTTAGAGTTATGCAGGGAGATGGATGGCGGTGATAGATGTCTTCAGGGAAAGGTCTATGAATATGGCCAAGATGACAGGTGCATGTTCACATGGTCAAAATGTGTGTCTTGTCTGTGCAGTTGCTTCCAGAACAACGTAGAGATCCACGTAGCACACATCCAGAGTGGCCTGAGTCAGCTGGGAAACCTCCATGCCTTTGCAGCCAACAACACCAACACGGTCTGAAGCCGGCATCATTACCACACACAGAGAGCAGACTGGTCAGCACCAATTAAGTGGAACATACACACACACCATCTCGAATGACTGAAAGAAAAGATGTCCTTTGTGGATCCCCTAACTTCCCTCCAAAAAAGGCCCCACTGAAATGATCTGGATCAATGTATTTTTTAGGTTGTGGAGAAATGTCATCCACTTTTAGGTTGTGGAGAAATGTCATCCACTGTCATCCACTTTTATTGTGGATGTCTTTGAAAATTATTTGCTTACTATAATGAAAACTGACATTTTAATGTCAAAAAATGTCCTGTTGTAGATGATTCTATAGTCTCATGGGCCAAACAGTACGTTAAGCAGTTTCTATAATAATCCATATTTATTTATTTTTGAGTGACATAACAATATTTACCATTTGGCGCTTCCCTTTGAGTCAATGTTTTGTGTTCCTTTACTCAACTGGTAGTAAGCACAGGGGAGGCTAAAGAATGTTTTGTACATTTTCTTTATTGTAGATATATGTAAAATACCTTTATGATTACTAGGATTTATCATCAACATTTCTGTAACATACTCAAAGATGGCTTTTGTAATTTTGTGTGCACTGAGAAGAGATTTTTGTATTTTTGTAAAAGGCGGTTTGACAGTCTCAAACAGGGCATTGCTGTTGCTGAAAGCTCAGGCCTACATCACTGACGTAACCGAAATTCAAACATAAAACTGAGTCGGTAAAGTTTGTTACCAGAATTTCTCCATTTCACCATTGGTTTTGTAAATCTGTATATGGGAATGCCCAGGGCAATTGTACATATTCCTTGCTGTCATTTTGTATTAAACATATAGCAAAGCAAACTGATTACATGCAATTGTGACAATTTGATAAGGATAGGTAAAACAAATACTACACAGCACTGGTACATTAAATGTCGTATATATTTTGCATGTTTACAAACAAAGACAATTAAAATATTTATGGAAATATACAAAAGTGTTTCTTTATAACAAACTGACATCAGTTCATTTTGAAATTATGAACCCACCACTTTTTTTGTTGTTGCTGTGACAGAAAATTCCCATAAAATTTCAAAAGCCAGACATGGCACTATTTTCCCACTCTGAATATCGATCAGAAAACTCTTGCTCCTCCCTGGCACAAATAGGAAAGGAGTGGCCAAATGTGTCTGGTCTTCACTTGAGGATGCTGGACTTGACATGCTTTGGAGAGGACCTGCCGAAGTTGTTCTGAGGGATTACAACTCGTCTCGGGACCGATGGTTTCATTTGAAGGAAAGTTGTCATATTCAACCAGGACATGTTTTGGCCCTGTGCTAACGCTTATGTTGTTTAAAGACTTGATGTAATGTCCATTTTCCTTGTGATACAGATGAGTGTTGTCGCACGGAACCGCAACGCTCAACTCGTCGAGTCTCATTTGCTCAGCTTTGCTCCTATCCCCCCCCCCCCCCCCCCCCCCGGATGCATCGTAAACACAAACGATAGTCGAGTGTATGTAGTTGCCCGTTTTCCTGGGTAGTGTTGCCTTCGCGTGGGTTTCTTCCAACCGGGTGTGAAGTGGTGGTCGGAATTTGCCCCCTACTGAATCTCTTGGGGCATTAGGTTATTGGGTTGTGTGAACGGGGCCACAGGGGTGTTGGCAGCAACACCGTTGAGATTCATGGACAAAGGCAACCCTTCCTGGTGATGGGATTTGGCTCGTCGGTTTTTTAACCACACCTTATTGCATTTTAAAGTTGTGGTTTAGTGGCTAGTAGTCCAAGACCATTTTGTTGTCATGGAAACTGTTTTGTGTCTTAACCGACTTGAAATGTGGTGCCTTACCTGTATTCTGGGTCCTGGTAGGCCAGTGAGAGCCTCCAGTCTCTCTTTCAAAGCATTTCATGGATGTGAGTCCTATGGGGCGATAGGCATTTAGGCAGGTTACCTTGGTGTTCTTGGGCACAGGTACTATGGTGGTCTGCTTGAAACAAGTTGGTATTACAGACCGGATCAGGGATAGGTTGAAAATGTCAGTGAAGATGTCAGTGCATGCTCTAAGTATGCATCCTGGTATTCTGTCTGGCCTTGTGAATGTTGACCTGTTTAAAGGTCTTCCTCACATCGGCTACAGAGAACAAGTTCACACTGTCCTCTGGAAAAGCTGGTGCTCTCATGCATGGTTCAGTGTTGCTTGCCTCGATGCAAGCATAGAAGGTATTTAGCTCGTCTGGTAGGCTCGTGTTGTTGGGTAGCTAGCAGCTGGGATTCCCTTTGTAATCTGTGATTTTTGTAAGCCATACCACATCTGACGAGCATCAGAGCCAGCGTAGTGGGATCCGATCTTAGTCCTGTATTGATGCTTTGCCTGTTGGCTCGTCCGAGTTCGTAGCGTGATATCTTATAAGCGTCCGAATTAGTCACGCTCCTTGAAAGTGGCCTTTAGCTCTGTGCGGATGTTGACTGCAATCCATGGCTTCTGGTTGGTGTATGTACGTACCAGGGGAGGACGCTCATAATAATGTCTGGAATGGAGTGTCAAGCACATGGTTTCCATGTGGTTGATACCATTCCATTGACTCCAATCCAGCCATTATTATGAGCCGTCCTCCCCTCAACAGCCTCCACTGGTACGTACAATCACTGTGGGGACGACGTCGTCGATGCACTTATTAATGAAGCCGGTGACTGATGTGGTAAACTCCTCAAGGTTATTGGATGAATCCCCGAACACATTCCAATCTGTGCTACCGAAACAGTCCTTTAGTTTAGCAACCGCGTCATCAGACCACTTCCGTATTGAGTGCATCACTGGTACTTCCTGTTTGAGTATTTGCTTGTAAGCAGGAAGATAGAGTTATGGTCTGACTTGCCAAAGGGGTGGACAAGGGATGGACTTGTATGTGTGGAGTAAAGATGACTAAGAGTTTTGTCATCGATAGTTGCACAGGTGACATGCTGATAAAAATTAGGTATAACGGATTTCAGTTTCCCTGCATTAAAATCACCGACCACGAGAAGCCTCTGAATGTATATTTTCTTATTTGCTTATGGCCCTATACAAGTCGTTGAGTGCGATCTTAGTGCCCGCATTGGTTTGTTGGTGGTATATAAACGATAAATAGTATGGTCTGCACCCAAGACTTCCTTAACATTAGAGATTGCGTACAAGCCGTTGTTACTTGTTAAGAAAGACACGCCCTTCCTTCTTTTCATCTTACCCAAGTCTGCAGTCCGGTCTTGGTAATGCATAGAAAAACAGCAAGATGTATATCCATATCCTCGTTCAGCTACGACTCTGAGAAACATAGGATATTACAGTTTTCAGGTCCCATTGATAGGATAGTCTCGAATGGAGCTCATCCAGTTTGTTCTGCAGTGATTGCACGTTCGCCAATAGAATGATGGTCTATTTGCTCGCCAACATAGTTTTGTCAGTTTGCCTGCTCGCCTGCCTCTCTTTAGCTGCCGCTTCCTCTTTCGAGCCGCGGGGATTAAGGCCTGGCTGGAGTAAGCAGAACATCCAGAGCATTTTGTCCAAATCGAGGTTAGTGATTGCTGTTCTGATGTCCAGAAGCTGTTTTCCATTTTAGGAAATGATGGTGGAGACAGTATGTACAAAAAAGTTATCAGCGTAAAAAAATAACACAAAATATCCACTGTTGCACCATCTTTTCTTTTTGTTATTAATCTAAAACTGTAAAACCCTATTAGCCAAGTAATTTTATCAAAAACATTTTGAACAGGGTTCGTATTTGATGCATATTGCATTGGAGGGTCTGGTTCATTGGTATGGTTGAGGAAAAATAGAACTCATAGCCCCATACAAATTATGCATGAAGATCTTTCTATAAACTAGGTTACCAGTGAGGATTTCCTATGCTGGACAACTTCTTACTTGACAATAATCTACCAATTTTTTTTTAAATGTCATTACATTAAGTTATAAGGGGGAAAATAGCTCTATTTAATCAAATTCACAAGTCCCTTTCTGTCCTTGCATTTATGTCAGTGTAAGTTATATAGGCCTATTAAGTATTACTCAGTTAAATTAGACATTGAACTTGAACCCTTTAAGAATCCTGGATCTAACTGTTTGGACAGTTCTTTGTATAGAAATCTCAGACATGCAGTGTATCTAGGTAACATTTCGTGTCTCCTTATGTTACGGGTGAAAGCTGTTTTCATGGGCACATCAAGACGCAGCCGGTGGAGAAGAGGTATTTGGAGTGGACTTCTAGTCTGACTCAGGAGGTGTGCACATCACCCGCCACTTCTAAGTATTTTACTCGCAAATGTTCAGTCCTTGGATAATAAAGTAGACGAGCTCAGGGCGAGGATCTATTTCCAGAGAGACATTAGGGACTGTAACATATTCTGTTTCACGGAATCATGGCTCTCCCCAGATATACTGTCCCTGTCCATACAGCCAGCTGGGTTCTCAGTACATTGCACAGACAGCAATAAAAAACTCTCCGGGAAGAAGAAAGGCTGTGGTGTGTGTTTCATAATTAACTACTCATGTTTCTTGGTCATTTCTCTACCTAGAAGGCCAGCATCCCGGAGTCGCTTCTTCACTGTTGACGTTGAGACTGGTGTTTTGCGGGTACTACTTAATGAAGCTGCCAGTTGAGGACTTGTGAGGCGTATGTTTCTCAAACTAGACACTCTAATGTACTTGTCCTCTTGCTCTGTTGTGCACCGGGGCCTCCCACTCCTCTTTCTATTCTGGTTAGAGCCAGTTTGCGCTGTTCTGTGAAGGGAGATGTACACAGCGTTGTACCAGATCTTCAGTTTCTTGGCAATTTCTCGCATGGAATAGCCTTCATTTCTCAGAACAAGAATAGACTGACGAGTTTCAGAAGAAAGGTATTCCTTTCTGGCCATTTTGAGCCTGTAATCTAAGCCATAAATGCTGATACTCAAAATACTCAACTAGTCTAAAGAAGGACAGTTTTATTGCTTCATTAATCAGGACATTAGTTTTCAGTTGTGCTAACATAATTGCAAAAGCGTTTACTAATGATCAATTAGCCTTTTAAAATGATTAGCTTGGGTTAGCTAACACAACGTGCCATTGGAACACAGGAGAGATGGCTGCTGATATTGGGCCTCTGTACGCCTATGTAGATATTCCATAAAAATCTGCCGTTTCCAGCTACAATAGACATTTACAACATTAACAATGTCTACACTGCATTTCTTATCAATTTGATGTTATTTTAATGGACAAAAAAATGATTTTCTTTATAAAACAAAGACATTTCTAAGTGACCCCAAACTTTTGAACGGTTGTGTATGTCAATGTTATTCTCAGAGGCAACCCAGAACATATCCCAGTCCACGTGATCAAAACAATCTTGAAGCATGGATTCTGACTGGTCAGACCAGCGTTGAATAGACCTTAGCATGGGTACTTCCTGTTTGAGGTTCTGCCTATAGGAAGGGAGGAGCAGATCGGAGTCGTGATCTGATTTGCCAAAGGGAGGACGGGTTGCAGCCATCCTGGGAGGGGGGTAACAATGGTCGAGAGTTTTTGTAGCGTGAGTACTACATGTGTGGATAGAAATCCGGTAGCATTTTACTCAAATTAGATTTTTCCTGGCACCACTCCACCAGGGCCCTCAGTTAAAAGTTTGGACACACCTACTCATTCAAGGATTCTTCTTTATTTTTACTATTTTTTACATGAAGGCATCACAAGTATGAAATAACACATATGGAATCATGTAGTAAGCAAAAAAGCATTAACAAAATCTAAATATGTAAGTAGCCACCCTTTGTCTTGATGACAGCTTTGCATTCTCTCAACCAGCTTCGTGAGTTAGTCACCTGGAATGCTTTTCCAACAGTCTTGAAGGAGTTCCCACATGCTGAGCACTTGTTGGCTGCTTTTCCTTCACTCTGCCATCCAACTCATCCCAAACCATCTCAATTGGGTTGGGGTCGGGTGATTGTGGAGGCCAGGTCATCGGATACAGCACTCCATCACTCTCCTTCTTGGTCAAATAGCCCGTACACAGCCTGGATGTGTGTTTTGGGTCATTGTCCTGTTGTAAAACAAATGATAGTCCCACTAAGTGCAAACCAGATGGGATGGTGTATCGCTGCAAAATGCAGTGGTAGCCATGCTGGTTAAGTGTGCCTTGAATTCTAAATAAATCACAGACAGTATCAACAGCAAAGCACCCCCACACCATCACACCTCCTCCATGGTTCACGGTGGGAACTATACATGCAGAGATAATTTGTTCACCTACTCTGTCTCACAAAAACACGGTGGTTCGAACCAAAAATCTCAAATTTGGACGACAAATCAGACCAAAAGACAAATTTACACTGGTCTAATGTTCATTGCTCGTGTTTCTTGGCCAAAGCAAGTCTCTTTTTATTATTGGTGTCCTTTAGTAGTAGTTTCTTTGCAGCAATTCGATCATGAAGTCCTGATTCACGGTCTCCTCTGAACAGTTGATGTTGAGATGTTACTTGAACTCTGTGAGTTGCAATCTGAACTGTAGTTAATTGCCGATTTCTGAGGCTGGTAACTCTAATGAACTCTGCAGCAGAGCTAACTCTGGGTCTTCCAGTCCTGTGGCGGTCCTCATGAGAGCCAGTTTCATCATAGCGCTGCACTTGAAAAAAATGTAAAAGCTCTTGACATTTTCTGGATTGACTTAAAGTAATGATGGATGGACTGTCATTTCTCTTTGCTTATTTGAGCTTTTCTTGCCATAATATGGACTTGGTCTTTTCCCAAATAGGGCTATCTTCTGTATTCCATCCCTACCTTGTCATAACACAACTGAATGTCTCAAATGCAATAAGAAGGAAAGAAATTCAACAAATTAACTTTTAACAAGGCACACCTGTTAATTGAAATGCATTCCAGGTGACTACCTCATGAAGCTGGTTGAGAAAATGCCAAGAGTGTACAAAGCTGTCATCAAGGTAAAGGGTGGCTACTTTGAAGAATCTCAAATATAAAATCTATTTTGATTTGTTTAACACTTTTTGGTTATCTATGATTCCATATGTGTTATTGCATAGTTTTGATGTCTTCACTATTATTCTACAATGTAGAAAATAGTAAAAAATAAAGAAAAACTCTTGAATGAGTAGGTTTGTCCAAATTTTCGACTGTGACTGTACGTGTATGTGACCAATAAAATGTGATTTAATTTAAATTATTCTGGATATAATGACAAAACATGTGGGCTTATTCACATTATGATCTAGTATTGAAATAACATGACAAATATATTTTGTTTTCCATGTTACAACTTTCAGACAATACAAGGGTTCTACTTGAACTTGAATTTGGAGCTCAGAAATTAAAGTACTGTAATTTGTATTGGTATTTATTATGGGTCCCCGTTAGCTGCTTCCAAGGCATCAGCTACTCTTCCTGAGTTCTGGCAAATTTTAAAACATTACAATACATTCATAACTGATTTCACAGCACACTAACTGTGTTCCCTCAGGCCCCTACTCCATTATCACATATCTACAACACCAAATCCATCTGTACGTGTATGTATAGTGTGTATGTTACCGTGTGTGTTTTGTATGCTTGTGCTTGTGTCTGTGCCTATGTTTGTGTTGCTTTACAGTCTCCGGCTGTACCATAAGATGTATTTTTATGTTTTTTAAATCTGATTCTACTGCTTGCATTAGTTACCTGATGTGGAATAGAGTTCCGTGTACTCATGGCTCTATGTAGTACTGTGCGTCTCCCATAGTCTCTTCTGGACTTAGGAACTGTGAAGAGGCCTCTAGTGGCATGTCTTGTTGGGTATGCATGGGTGTCTGAGTTGTGTGCTGGTCGTTTAAACAGACAGCTCGGTGCTTTGAACATGTCAATACATCTCACAAATACAAATAGTGATGAAGTCAATCTCTCCTCCACTTGGAGCCAGGAGAGATTGACATGCATATTATTAATGTTAGCTCTCTGTGTACATCCAAGGGCCAGTCGTACTGCCCTGTTCTGAGCCAATTGCAATTTTCCTAAGTCCCTCTTTGTGGAACCTGACCACACGACTGAACAATAGTCCAGGTGCGACAAAACTAGGGACCTGCCTTGTTGATAGTTCTGTTAAGAAGATATTATGGACAGACTTCTCCCCATCTTTGCTACTGTTGTATCAATATGTTTTGACCATGACAGTTTACAATCCAGGATTACTCCAAGCAGTTTAGTCACCTCAACTTGCTCAATTTCCACATGAATTATTACAAGATTTAGTAGAGGTTTAGGGTTTATTGAATTATTTGTCCCAAATACAATGCTTTTAGTTTTAGAAATATTTAGGACTAACTTATTCCTTGCCACCCATTCTGAAACTAACTGCAGCTCTTTGTTAAGTGTTGCAGTCATTTCAGTCGCTGTAGCAGCTGACGTGTATAGTGTTGAGTCATCCGCATACATAGTCACATTGGCTTTACTCAAAGCCAGTGGCATGTCATTAGTAAAGATTGAAAAAAGTAAGGGGCCAAGACAGCTGCCCTGGGGAATTTCTGATTCTATGTTGGAGAGGCTTCCATTAAAGAACACCCTCTGTGTTCTGATAGACAGGTAACTCTTTATCCACAATATAGCAGGGGATGTAAAGTCATAACACATACATTTTCCAGCATTAGATCATGATCAATAATGTCAAAAGCTGCACTGAAGTCTAACAAAATAGCCCCCACAATCTTTTTATCATCAATTTCTCTCAGCCAATCATCTGTCATTTGTGTAAGTGTTGTGCTTGTTGAATGTCCTTCCCTATAAGTGTGCTGAAAGTCTGTTTTCAATTTGTTTACTGTAAAATAGCATTGTATCTGGTCAAACACAATTTTTTCCAAAACTTTACTAACGGTTGGTAACAGGCTGATTAGTTGGCTGTTAGAAACAGTAAAGGGGGCCTTACTATTCTTAGGAAGCGGAATGACTTTTGCTTCGCTCCAATCCTGAGGGCACACACTTTCTCGTAGGCTTAAATTGAAGAGATTGCAAATAGAGTGGCAATATCGTCCGCTATTATCCTCTGTAATTTTCCATCCAAGTTGTTAGACCCCGTTGGCGTGTCATTTTTGCTAGACAACAATAATTTTTACACTGAGCAGCTAGCTACATGTCCCATTCTGACTCAGAGAAACTGGCCAATGTTCTCCCAACCCCATGTGCCATGTTGCTTATGGTGCTTTCATGTCAATAGGGAAGTTAAAAAACAAAAAAACAGGTCAAACCACGATATCAGTGATTTTCAGGTCGGATTTTATTTTATTTTTTTCGATTTCCCAGTTGTTTTGAACATTCTGAAGTCTGAGATTTCCGAGTTCCGATTTCCCAGTTGTTTTGAACGCAGCATTAAGTCCTGTCTTGGTACGTCATTATTTACATCTTGTAACAGTATCTACCGGAAATTCCGCTAAAAACGGAAGTAGGTACGTGGCCGCTTCAGGCAGCTGACATTCTGCATGATGGCGACAGAGGTTCAGAGCGCCGACCTCAACAATGGCAGTTCTAGCCGGCTCGAAGTCTCCATCGACGGCCTCACCCTCAGCCCCGATCCCGAGGGCGAGCAAGTCGCTGAACCTGACCCCGAGCATGATACGGAGGACCAGAGCGCTACCGACGATAGGGAAGAAGGCGAGTCTTCCAAAACCACGATAGAGAGGAAATGGGGCTTTGGTTTGCTGGAGCTATACAGACTAGCCTTGAAATTCTTCAAAGGTATTTTATATTCCTATTTGATAATAAAAAGGTATAATAGTATTTATTCACGATTTGACTAGGTAACGTTAGATAGCTTTTTCATCCCTGTGTTCATTGTTTTCTTGCGGTGCACTAGCTAACGTTTAACTAAATGTTAGCTAACTAGCCACTTGCTAATGATGCTTGGCTAACTGACAAAATGCCACAGCTTTTTCATCAATCAGAATCTCTGAATTCCAATGAATTGCTGGATGGTGTCTTGTTGTTCAGACAACGCAAGAATAAAGGGCTAACTGTAATGTTTATAGTCCAGATTAAAGATGAGGCGACAGTTAACTTGACATGTAATGTGTCGATATGGTCATGTGGATCCTCCACGTAGTTAGCTAGCTGTCAGTCTCTAGAGTCTAGTGAATGAGAATCCAGTTACTAGTTTGACTGGTATGTGGCAGGCACACACCCTCCTCTAACCCATGATCATATCTCAGTTCCATTACACATTGGACGAAGGATCTTCTGTATGGGGGAGTTTTGTTTCGAGCCCCACTGCCATATCTCCATGTTACTGCCCGTGTTTACTGTCGACTACCTGTGCTAATTAGCGATCTGCATCTCCTAACACCTGTGTATAAACGGAAGATGGACGCCACAAGCGTGTTACTGAAAAATACGGTTGGCTGCATCTGTGTTAAAACAGTACAGTAAGTGTGTATTTTGCATATATGAAAGTAGAGGGATTTATGTTTCTAGAACAATACCGCAATTGACAACCGATACATTTTAGATGGAGTATTTGGCTCTTTTGTCTTCCAGAGCTAATTCACCTGTAAACATAGCCTCTACGAATCTAACCTGTAGGCTCACTTTTAGTGAACAGTCCCATTACAAGTCAGAATGTTGAATTAGCTTAATTTGAACGTACTTTTCCTGTTGTCTGCAGTTTTTGTCCTTATGTAGGAGGTAATCTGAGACAAAGGTATCCACAGAGTAGTGTTAGTAACCAGACTATCAGTACACTGGTCTGTATATCGGTTTTCTATTTCCGGTTTGTATTTTCAATACCGATGCAATTCGCTCGTGACTTGCACAATATGTCGTTAATGGCTGAGGTTGATTTACATTTTATTAGGAGTTATGTTAGTCCAAGGGCTAGTCTTCCAAGAGTCCTTATTAAGAAATGTAAAAAAACAGACCGAACGTTATCCCTCACAATCAGCTGGCAAATTTAACAAGCACTAGCAGCTTATTGCGAGGTAACTTCCTTCGGTTGACAAAGTTTGGTTACATTCGGCTATTGTTTACATATTGTACATCTCATGAAAGGCGTTACAAGATACAAGCGATAGAATATCTTGGTACCTCAAGAAGTCTCCACTACCTTCCAGCAAAAGGACCAACAGCAAGGACAACCAGTAAAATAAACTCAAAAATAATTTGATTCAACATTCTGGCTTGTAGAGCCTTGCATCCTTTTTCACTTGACTTCTTTCAGACTGACAAAGTATGTGGACACCTGTTCGTCGAACATCTCATTTCATGGGCATAAAATCATGGGCATTAATATGGAGTTGGTCGCCCCTTTGCTGCTATAACAGCTTCCAATCTTCCGGGAAGGCTTTCCACTAGATGTTGGAACATTGCTGCTGGGACTTTCTCTCCATTCAGCCACAAGAGCAATAATGAGGTCCAGCACTGATGTTGGGCAATTAGGTCTGGCTCGCAGTCAGCGTTCCAATTCTTCCCAAAGGTGTTCAATGTGGTGGTCAGGGCTCTGTGCAGGTCAGTCAATTTCTTCCACACCGATCTTGACAAACCATTTTTACGGTGAATCTCGCTTTGTGCACGGGGGCATCGTCATGCGGAAACAGGAAAGGGACTTTCCAAAAGGCTTGAAGCACAAAATTGTCAAGTGTCATTGAATGCTGTAGCATTAAGATTTCCCTTCACTGGAACCAAGGGGTCAATCCCGACCCATGAAAAACAGCCCCAGACCATTATTCCTCCTCCACCAAATTGTAAAGTTGGCACTATGCATTGGGGCAGGTAGCGTTCTTCTGGCATCCGCCAAACTCAGATTCGTTCGTCAGACTGCCAGAAGGTGAAGCATGATTCATTGCTCTAATCATACTGTTATTACTTGCCTATTGCCAGCATCACAAAGATAACATACAGAAACACACACACAGGCATTACAACTTCCTCATCTTAACGATCAGAAGTTGCGACAGTAAAATTCACCTAGTTTCCAATGATCCAGAGTACGGCGGCAAGCTTTATATCATTCCAGCCGACACTTGGCATTGTGCATGGTGATCTTAGGATTGTATGCTGCTGCTCGGCCATGGAAACCCATTTCACAAAGCTCCCTTTGAACAGTTCTTGTGCTGACGTTGCTTCCAGATGTAGTTTGGAATACGGTAGTGAGTATTGCAACCGACGTTAGCCCTTAAAAATTGTCCTTAAGCGCTTCAGCACTCGGCTGTCCCGTTCTGTGAGCTTGTGTGGCTTACCACTTCGCAGCTGAGCCATTGTTGCGCTTAGACATTTCCACATCACAATAACAGCACTTACAGTTGACCCGGGGCAGCTCTAGAAGGGCAGAAATTTGACTAGTTGACTTGTACAGTCATGGCCAAAAGATTTGAATAATTTTCAAAGTCTGCTGCTCAGTTTGGATGATGGAAATTTGCATATACTCCAGAATGTTATGAAGAACGATCAGATGAATTGCAATTAATTGCAAAGTCCCTCTTTTCCATGCAAATGAACTGAATTCCCCAAAAACATTTCCACTGCATTTCAGCCCTGCCACAAAAGGACCAGCTGACGACATGTCAGTGATTGTCTCGTTAACACAGGTGAGTGTTGATGAGGACAAGGCTGGAGATCACTGTCATGCTGATTGAGTTTGAATAACAGACTGGAGGAGCTTGCTCAGGAATGTCAGCAGGCAGGTGTGAGTGCATCTGCACGCACAGTGAGGCGAAGACTTTTGGAGGGTGGCCTGGTGTCAAGAAGGGCAGCAAAAAAGCCACTCCTCTCCAGGAAAAACATCAGGGACAGACTGATATTCTGCAAAAGGTGCAGGGATTGGACTGCTGAGGACTGGGCAAAGTCCTTTTCTCTGATGAATCCCCTTTCCGATTGTTTGGGGCATCCGGAAAAAAGCTTGTCCGGAGAAGACAAGGTGAGCGCTACCATCAGTCCTGTGTCATGCCAACAGTAAAGCATCCTGAGACCATTCATGTGTGGGGTTGCTTTTCAGCCAAGGGTGTGGGCTCACTCACAATTTTGCCTAAGAACACAGCCATGAATAAAGAATGGTACCAACACATCCTCCGAGAGAAACTTCTCCCAACCATCCAGGAACAGTTTGGTGACGAGCAATGCCTTTTCAGACAAACTCTAAGCATTTATTATGCAAGAATGGGCTGCCATCAGTCAGGATGTGTCCCAGAAGTTAATTGACAGCATGCCAGGGCAGATTGCAGAGGTCTTGAAAAAGAAGGGTCAACACTGCAAATATTGACTCTGCATCAACTTCATGTAATTGTCAATGAAAGCCTTTGACACTTATGAAATGCTTGTAATTATATTTCAGTATTCCATAGTAACATCTGACAAAAATATCTAAAGACACTGAAGCAGCAAACTTTGTGGAAATTAATATTTGTCACTCTCCAAACTTTTGGCCACGACTGTAGGTGGCATCTTATGACAGTGCCACATTGGCCTTACTGAAGAGCTCAGTGACTTTCATTCTACTGAAAGTCTTTGTCTTTGGAGATTGCATGGTTGTGTGCTCGATTTTATACACCTGTCAGCAACTAGTGTGGCTGAAAGAGCCGAATCCACTAATTTGAAGGGGTGTCCACAAACTTTTGTGTGTATATAGTGTAAGTCTGATGTTTATGCAACTTTAAACATAACGTGTGTGGTTCTATAAGGAATAACTTTGGGCTCCTTTAGTCCATTATTGGGCTAACCCTCTACTGCCATTCAGTCGTCCAGTTACAGTGGAGGAGGCATATTTGCACACTGAACAAAAATATAAATGCAACAATTTCAAAGATTTTACTGAGTTACAGATCATATAAGACATTCCGTCAATTTAAATGCATTCAATAGGCCCTAATATATGGATTTCACATGACTGGGAATACAGATATGTATCTGTTGGTCACAGATGCCTTTAAAAATACTTTTTTTTTTAAAGTAGGGGTGTGAATCAGAACCAGTCATTTGGCTCGTGACACCTCCTTCACATAGTTTATCAGGTTTTTAATTGTGGTCTGTGGGAATGTTATCCCACTCTTCAATGGCTGTGTGATGTTGCTGGATATTGGCGGGAACTGGAATACGTGGTCGTAAACGTTGATCCAGAGCATCCCCAACATGCTCAATGGGTGACATGTCTGGTGAGTATGTAGGCCATGGAAAATTTGGGACATTTTTAGCTTCCAGGAATTGTTTACAGATCCTTGCTACATGGGGCTGTGCATTATTATGTTGGAACATGAGGTGATGTTGGCGTGTGAATGGTACGACAATGGGCCTCATGATCTTGTCACGGCATCTCTGTGCATTCAAATTGCTATCGATTTAAAATGCATTTGTTTATTGTCCGTAGCTTATGCCTGCTGATACCATAACCCCAGCGCCACCATGGGGCACTCTGTTCGCAACGTTGACATCAGCAAACCGCTTGCCGATACGGCTGCCGTCTGCTAGTACATTTGAAACTGGGATTCATACATTGGATAAGTGTGTTTTTCACGGGTCAGTAACAATCGAAGGTGAGCATTTGCCCACTGAAGTGGTGAGGACAACGAGCACGCAGATGAGCTTCCCTGAGACTGTTTCTGATAGTTTGTGCAGAAATTCTTCGGTTGTGCAAACCCACAGTTCCATGAGCTGTCCGAGTGGCTGTGTCCCGCAGGTGAAGAAGCTGGATGTGGCGGTCCTGGGCTGGCGTGGTTACACGTGGTCTGCGGTTGTGAGGCCAGACGTACTGACAAATTCTCTAAACCGACGGAGGTGGCTTATGGTAGAGAAATTAACATTAAACTCTCTGGCAACAGCTCTGGTGGACATTCCTGCAGTCATCATGCCAATTGCACATCCCTCTGTGGCATTGTGCTGTAACAACTGCACATTATTAAAATGGACTTCTATTGCCCCGCACAAGGTGCACCTATGTAATGATCATGCTGTTTAAAAAGCATCTGACCTTTTTTTTCTGCCTAAATAAACATACCCAAATCTAACTGCCGTAGCTCAGTACCAAGGAATTGCATATTGAAACTATTTGAAAGGAAGTACTTTGACGTTTGTGGAAATGTGAAATGAATGTAGGAGAATATAACACACTTGATCTGGTAAAAGATAATACAAACCAAAAAACATGCGTGTAAATTTATTTGGGGGGGTTCTGTCGTCTTTGAAATGCAAGAGAAAGGCCATGCATTGAGAGAGGATTCTAGATGCTGTTCCGAAGATGGCAGCAGTGTGTGCAAATTTTCAGACTGATCCAATGAATTACTAAACTACACAATATTTTGTATCAAGTCTGGGAGGAGTTTGCCCAAATGTGCCGAATTGGTCAATTTATACATTTTCAAGTACATAACTGTAGAGAACCATACAAAAATGCTATTACACACTCCCAGGAATGTCGTCATACATGATGGATCATGAGCTTCCCTTCAGAAAATACACTAACCTTCACATCTAGATGGCGGGCTGGGTGTGGAGCCAGAGACAGCAGTGTGGTCAAACTGTAGAGCCCAATTCGTACATTTTGAAAATAAAAATTGATTTTATCACCGGGACCCTCAGGATGACAAATCAGAGAAAGATTACTGAATATAAGTACATTATTTACCTTCAGAGGTGAATGTATCAAAACAGTTGCTGTTAGAAGTGGGGGTTTTTTGTGCCCCATCCTCAAACAATAGCATGGTATTTCTTTTCTCTAATAGCTTCTGTAAATTGGACACTGCTGTTAGTTTACATTCTTGTTAATCTTTCTGCCCATATAAGACATGTCTATGTCCCAGAATTGGCTGTTTACAAAGTCATTCTAGTCACATTATCGCATATTGAGCAGCAACTGTCCTGGATTAGGGACACCAATCCCGTAGAGGTTAAGGTGACCTGACCTCTACCCCCTTCCTCACTACTCCACAGCTCTCCATCCTTATCAGTGCCTGCCACGTGATTATCTTTCCTTCACTCTGTATATTCCAAAGCTTAACTGCGTCCACCATATACATTCCTCCTACAGATAACCATTAACTTCTGGTGTAAACCCGAGACTATGGTACCCCTCATGTCTCTAGTGTAACTGATGATTAGCAATATTTAATGGTTAGAAATCTGAACCCATCAATGCCAACAGTCGTCCGCAGTTCAATTATTTTTCATAGCAGCCTCGTTTGAATGCCACGGTTGCGCAAATTTGTACGAAATGGGGTTAGCCAACAGTAGACTCTTACCTGTATACGTGGATGACGCTTCTCCCCCTCTGTCATGGATGCCATGGTTGCCTTAGTTTGAAGATGTAACCTGGAGACGGGTTGTTTATACAAGGGCCTTCTGTGTGTTTTCTTTATGACTCCGTCTGCATATTTGCAATAAAATACCATCTCCTTAGCTATCATACTCTATTTCCACCGTGCATTCCACTGATTTTCAAAACTCGGCCCTTCAGAAAGTGGAGAGCAACATCATGCAGTTCTACTACGTGACATCTTTCAAAAAAGCTGTGTTAGAAAGTATTACCTACACATACTGAACGGCTCACGTTATAGACAGAAGCATGTTACATGGCAGACCGATCTGAACTCATCCCTCGCCATGTCCTCCCCACCCATTCTCTGTGGCAATCATGGATACCGTGTCTTTTTTTGAGGCTAAACCAACTAAGCTCGTAATTTAATTTAAGGGGAAAACCAGCCACGTCGCGGACACCGACGTCTTGCTCCCGGACAAGCTAAACACCTTCGCACGCTTTGAGGATAACACAGTGCCACCGACGCGGTCCGCTCCCAAAGACTGGGCTCTCTTTCTCCGTGGCTGAAGTAAGACATTAAGTGTTAACCCTCATAAGGCTGCCAGTCGAGGTATCCCTAGCTGCGTCCTCAGGGCATGTGCAGACCAACTGGCTGGAGTGTTTATGGACATATACATCTCTCCCTATCCCAGTCTGCTGTCCCCACTTGCTTCAAGATGTCCACCATTGTTCCTGTTCCCAAAAATGCTAAGGTAACTGAACTAAATTACTATCGCCCCGTAGCACTCACTTCTGTCATCATGAAGTGCTTTGAGAGACTAGTCAAAGATCATATCACCTCCACCTTACCTGCCACCCTAGACCCACTTCGATTTGCATTCTGCCTCAATAGAGCCATTACACTTCCCTATCCCATCTGGACAAGAACAATACCTATGTAAGAAGGCTGTTCATTGACTATAGCTCAGCCTTCAACATCGTAGTACCCTCCAATCTCATCATTAAGATTGGGACCCTGGGTCTGAACCCCGCCCTGTGCAACTGGGTCCTGGACTCCCAGTTGGTGAAGGTAGGAAACGACACCTCCACTTCACTGATCCTCAACACAGGGGTTCCACGAGGGTGTGTGCTCAGCCCCTTCCTGTACTCCCTGTTCACCCATGACTGCGTGGCCACGCACGCCTCCAACTCAATCATAAAGTTTGCAGACAACAGTAGTAGGCCTGAGTGCACAGCATGTGTGCTGGAAACACTCGGTTTGGATTCCGCGATGTGGTTAGCTTTGAACCTCTCTTGGGTACGTGAGACGTTAGCGTCCCACCTCTTAAACAGCCAGTGAAACTGCTGGGCGCCAAATTCAAATACAGAAATACTCATTATAAAAATTCAGAAAACAAAACATATTTTACATAGGTTTAAAGATTAACTTCTTGTGAATCCAACCACGGTGTCAGATTTTAAAATAATGCTTTACGGCGAAAGCATACCGTAAGATTATTTGAGAACATAGCCCACTAGACAAATCATTACAAACAGTAACCAGCCAAGTAGAACAGTTACACAAGTCAGAAATGGCGATAAAATTAATCCCTTACCTTTGATGATCTTCATATGGTTTGCACTCAGCAGACATTAATTTACTCAGTAAATGTTCCTTTTGTTCGATAGTTTCTTTATATCCAAAAACCTCTGTTTTGTTCGCGTTTTCTTCAGTAATCCATAGGCTCAAACGCAGTCAAAACAGGAAGACAAAAAAATCCAAATTGTATCCGTAAAGTTCATAGAAATGCAATTGGCATGCTGACTGCACAAATGTCCACCAGAGTTGTTGCCACAGAATTGAATGTTCATTTCTCTACCATAAGCCGCCTCCAATCTCTTTAGACAATTTGGTAGTATGTCCAACCAGCCTCACAGCTGCAGATCACGTGTAACCACCAGCCCAGGACCTCCACATCTGGCTCCTTCACCTGCGGGATTGTTGTTGGGGGGGGGGGGGGGGGGGGGTGCTTCTGTTGTATTTCTGTCTGTAATAAAGCCCTTTGTGGGGAAAAACTAATTCCGATTGGCTGGGCCTGGCTCCCAAGTGGGTCTGCCTGGCTCCCAAGTCAGTGGGTCTATGCTAACCCATGGCTGCACCCCTGCCCTGTCATGGGAAATCCGTAGATTAGGACCTAATGAATTTATTTCAGTTGACTGATTTCTTAATGAGCTGTAACTCAGCAAAATCTTTTAAATTGTTGCATACATTTTTTTTTTTTTTAAGTATATATGGAAAGTTTCGTTCAAATCAAAAAGGGTTGCGGTGAAAAAGTGATTCAAATCAAATAGAACAACCTTTTTAAATAAGTGGTACGCAAGCCAGATTCGAGACACGGACAGTCTTTCAGACCATCAACAAGCAGTGTGTAGTTTCCAGAGGTCAGCCTTTGGAGATCCTTCTGGGCCTTAGTGATTTGACTTTTACTGCTTAATTGTAGGCTGACTGCCTTCCAATCTTCATAATTAAATGCACTTGGCTTCACATCAAAAGAAAGTCCCTCTGTTTCCTTTGAAGGGCCATTTCATAGCCAATGGATAAGCATGGAAATAAATCTGAGCCAATGCCATTACCATCGCTTCCGATATACACCTTTTTAAAGCAGAAATCTGCACCCTGTCCCGCCCCACTTCTTGTGTCGTGTTTTCACTTTGAACGAAAACGAGGGGGTTGAGTTCTTAGCCTCGTTGGGCTGGCCTTGTGCTGCCCCAGAGCTGGAGGGGAAATGAAAGTCACTAGCAACCTAACGCTTCAGCCGCCAGAAACAAAGAGCAGGCGAAGCCAACAAGCATCATTCTCTGTTCTTGGATCAGAATCAACTTGATCCCAAAGGGGGAAAAGAAGTGAGAATCTGCTCATGACCAATCCATATACCGGATAAACATTGGAATTAATTTTAACAAGTGGAAGAGTGACTGACATGGCCCCCGTTCTCATGGACTGGTAACGTTAGGTAAGTGTTGGGTTGCGTGTTTTGCCTGCTAGTTATGTTAGCTGCTAATCTTAGTGTGTTCATTGTTCAAGCTAGCTAAGATAACTTGGCTAGGTAGCTCAGCTAGCTAACATATTTGGTGTTGAGACTGTTTTGTACTCAAAGGAATCTAACAATAGCATCATGTAGCTGCACTGCATAAACCCCACAAGATGCTCAATGCCTTTATTTCAACACGCTAACGTTAGCTAGCTGACGCTAGGTATGCAGATTGTTGACATGATAGTGTTTCGTTTGCAGATGATAATGCTAGCAAGGTGGTAGACAGCATTTCCGGCACCGGACCAATCCCAAAAAAGTATCTAGCTATAAAATTTGGTACAGTAACATCACACGAACATGTATTTCTCAGGGAGATACTGGTGAACACGGTCTGATTTCGAGGGAAACTGTTCACACAAGTTGTGGTTGTGTGCACTCCCACTGAAAGAGGTAAGAAATGTATGCAATTTCTGTTATGCTTTGACTCTAATTATTTTGTTGGTTATTGACCAAAATAGTTTGTTTTCCTGTTCAGCACATTCCCTGCCTATACACAGCGTTGATTCCTACCTAGAGTTAACCCAACTGAATGAATACCCATCATGGCCAGTAAAGTCAACAATGGCTCATCTGCGTGACATATTGGTGGACTATGGGCAATGAAGTCATAGGATGGTACATTAGCATGACACATCTTACATGGTTATAGCACGACGCCACATTCTATGTACAGTGTATTCAGACCCCTTGACTTTTTCCACATTATGTTACGTTACAGCCTTATTCTAAAATGGGTTCAATTGTTTTTTTTATTATGATTCTACACACAATACCCCATTAATTTATTCCAAATAAAAGATGTGTTATTTACTTAAGTATTCAGACCTTTTGCTATGAGATGAGAAATTGAGCTCAGGTGCATCCTGTTTCCATTGATTATCCTTGATGTTTCTACAACTTGATTGCAGTCCGCCTGTGCTAAATTAAATTGATTGGACATGAATTGCAAATGCAAACACCTGTCTATATAAGGTCCCACAGTTGGCAATGCATTTCAGAGCAAAAACCAAGCCATGAGGTCGAAGGAATTGTCCATAGAGCTCCGACAGGATTTTGTCGAGGCACAGATTTGGGGATGGGTACCAAAAAATGGCTGCAGCATTGAAAGTCCAAGAACACAGTGGCCTCTTCCATTCTTAAATGGAAGAAGTTTGGAACCAGCCCAGCCAAACTGAGCAATCGAGGAAGGGCCTTGGACAGGGAGGTGACCAAGAAGCCGATGGTCACTCTGATAGAGTTCCTCTGTAATGGGAGAAACAACCATCTCTGCAGCACGCCACCAATCCGGCCTTTATGGTAGAGTGGCCAAACAGAAGCCACTCCTCAGTAAAAGGAACATGACAGCTCGCTTGGAGTTTGCCAAAAGGCACTTAAAGGACTTTCAGACCATTTAGAAACAAGATTCTCTGGTCTGATGAAACCAAGATTGAATTCTTTGACCTGAATGCCAAGCGTCACATCTAGAGGAAACCTGGCACCATCCCTACAGTGAACCATAGTGGTGGCAGCACCATGCTGTGGGGGTGTATTTCAGTGGCAGGGACTGGGAAACTAGTTAGAGGTGTACCTACCAACAGGACAACCACCCTAAGCACACAGCCAAGACAACGCAGGAGTGGCTTCGCGACAAGTCTCTGAACGTCCTTGAGTGGCCTAGCCAGAGCCCGTACTTGAACCCGATCGAACATCTCTGGAGAGACCTGAAAAAAGCTGTGCAGCAACGCTCGCCATCCAATCTAACATAGCTTGAGAGGATTTGCAGAAAAGAATGGGAGAAACTCCCCAATCAATTGGAGTTGTACCTGTGGATGTATTTCAAAGCCTACCTTCAAACTCAGTGCCTCTTTGCTTGACATCATGGGAAAATCTAAAAATAGCCAAGACCTCAGAGAAATTGTAGACCTCCACAAGTCAGGTTGATCCTTCGGAGCAATTTACAAACGCCTGACGGTACCACGTTCATATGTACAAACAATCGTACGCAAGTATAAACAACCATGGGACCACGGAGCCGTCATACCGCTCAGGAAGGAGACTCGTTCTGTCTCCTAGAGATGAACATACCTCGGTGCGAAAAGTGCAAATCAATCCCAGAACAACAGCAAAGGACCTTGTGAAGATGATGGAGGAAACAGGTACAAAAGTATCTATAGCCACAGTAAAACGAGTCCTATATCGACATAACTTGATAGGCCACTCAGCAAGGAAGAAGCCACTGCTCCAAAACTGCCATAAAAAAAGCCAGACAACCGTTTGCAACTGCACATGGGGACAAATATTTTACTTTTTGGAGAAATGTCCTCTGGTCTGATGAAACAAATGGAACTGTTTGGCCATAATGACTTCGTTATGTTTGGAGGATAAAAGGGGAGGCTTGCAAGCTGAAGAACACCATCCAAACCGTGACGCACGTGGTGGATAGCATCGTGTTGTGGGGGTGCTTTGCTGCAGGAGGGACTGGTGCACTTCACAAAATAGATGGCTTCATGAGGGAAATTATGTGGATATAAAAAGTTCAAGCTAGGATGCAAATGGGTCTTCCAAATGGACAATGACCCCAAGCATACTTCCAAAGTTGTGGCAAAATGGCTTAAGGACAACAAAGTCAAGGTATTGGCGTGGCCATCACAAAGCCCTGACCTCAATCCTATAGAAAATCCTATAGAAAATGTGTGAGCAGAACTGAAAAAGCATGCGTGAGCAAGGAGGCCTACAAACCTGACTCAGTTACACCAGCTCTGTCAGGAGGAATGGGCCAACATGCACCCAACTTATTGGGAAAGCTTGTGGAAGGCTACCCAAAACGTTTGACCCAAGTTAAACAATTTAAAGGCAATGCTACCAAATACTAATTGAGTGTATGTAAACTTCTGACCCACTGGGAATGTGATGAAAGAAATTAAAGTTGAAATAAATAAATCATTCTCTCTACTATTCTGATATTTCACATTCTTAAAATAAAGTGGTGACCCTAAGACAGAAATTTAACTAGGATTAAATGTCAGGAATTGTGAAACTGAGTTTAAATGTATTCGGCAAAGCTGTATGTAAAGTTCTGACTTCAACTGTATGTGGAGTCAAGTCTTTTATCAAGTATTTTTTTATCATGCAGCAAGTAGTCCCAATCATCCGTGGATCTCATTCCTTCGAGTCGCGGGTTTTGTCTCACCAGGGGTGATGGTCGGATTCGCCTTTATCGTCGAAGGAATGAGCGTTACACCAAGGCCTGTACTCTGGAGCAGGATTGATATGGAGGTGGAGGGTCCGTCATGGTCTGGGGCGGTGTGTCGCAGCATCAACGGACTGAGCTTGTTGTCATTGCAAGCAATCTCAATTATGTGCGTTACAGGGAAGACATCCTCCTCATGTGGTACCCTTCCTGCAGGCTCATCCTGACATGACCCTCCAGCATGACAATGCCACCAGCCATACTGCTCGTTCTGTGCGTGATTTCCTGCAAGACAGGAATGTCAGTGTTCTGCCAGAGCCAGCGACGAGCCCGGATCTTAATTCCATTGAGCACGTCTGGGACCTGTTGGGTGTGGGCTAGCCCCCCCCCCCCCCCCCCCCCCCCAGAAATGTCCATGAACTTGCAGGAAGAGTAGGGTAACATCTCACAGCAAGAACTGGCAAATCGGGTGCAGTCCATGAGGAAGAGATGCACTGCAGTACTTAATGCAGCTGGTGGCCACACCTGATACTGACTTACTTTTGATTTTGACCCCCCTCCCTTTGTTCAGGGACATATTATTCAATTTCTGTTAGTCACATGTCTGTGGAACTTGTTCAGTTTGTATGTTGAATCTTATGTTCATACAAATATTTACACATGTTTGCTGAAAATAAATGCATTTGACATAGGACGTTTCTTTTTTTGCTGAGTTTATATGTAGTGTTGTGCTCTTACCAGTGTAAGAAGATAATGTACCATCCTATGACTTCATGTCCCATAGTCCACCAATATGTAATGCAGATGAGCCATTGTTTACTTGACTGACTACGTTAGATATTTATTTTAAGTCCGTTAAGAACAGATTCTTAATTACAATGACAGCCTACCCCGGCCAAACCCTAACCCGGACAACGCTGGGCCAATTGTGCGCCACCCTATGGGACTCCCAATCACGGCCGGTTCTGGTGGGTAGTTCACACTAGGTAGGAATCAATGCTGTTTATAGACAGGCAATGTGCTGAACAGGCAAACATGGCTAACTATTTTGTTATTTTACCAACAAAATAATTATTGAATCCCAAAGTAATACAGAATATGCAAATACAGCATTTCTTACCTTGCCAATTATCAACAAAATAATTTATTGATTCACAAAGTATAACAGATGTATACAGCATTTCTTAATTCGTCAGTGTTGGGGTTTGCACAACTTGCACAGTCTTAGGTTCCCTTGAAATCAGACTGTCTCCACCAGTATTTTGTGTTTATTAATGATCCCCATTTAGCTGCTGACACGGCAGCAGCTACTCTTCCTGGGGTCCAGCAACATTAATACAGTTATATACAGTTAAATATATGACATTACATTTCATAACACTTTACCTAATACATTTAGTGTGTTCCCTCAGGCCACTACTCCACTATCACATATTTACAATACAATATCCATGTGTACGTCTGTGTGTGTGTCTGCACAGTCCCCACTGTTGAATATGGTATATTTGTATCGTTTTTTAAAATCCTATTCTACTGCTTGCATCAGTTACCTGATGTGGAAAAGAGTTAAATGTAGCCATGGCTCTATGTAGTACTGTGCACCTCCCATAGTCTGTTCTGGACTTGAGGATTTTGAAGAAACCTTTGGTGGCATGTCTTGTGGGGTATGCATGGTTGTCTGAGCTGTGTGCTAGTAATTTAAACAGACACCTCAAAGTATTCAGCATGTCAACACTTCTTACAAAGATAAGTAATGATGAAGTCAGTCTCCTCAAATTTGAGCCATGAGAATGGCTCAAGAAATGCATATTATTGTTAGTGTACTTTTAAGAGCCAGCCGTCCTGCCCTGTTCTGAGCCAGTTGTATTTTTCCGAGGTCCCTCTGTGGCACCTGACCACATGACTGAACAGTAGTCCAGGTGCGACAAAACTACAGCCTGTATGACCTGCCTTGTTGATAGTGTTGTTAAGAAGGCAGAGCTTTATTTTGGAAAGACTTCTCCCCATCTTAGCTACTGTTGTATCAACATGTTTTGGCCATGACCGTTTACAATCCAGGGTTACTCCAAGCAGTTTAGTCACCTCAACTTGCCCAATTTCCACATTTATTTATTACAAGATTCCGTTGCGGTTTAGTGAATCATTTGTCCCAACTACAATGCTTTTAATATTTGAAATGTTTAGGAATGTATTCCTTGCCACCATTCTGAAACTGCAGCTCTTTAAATGTTGCAGTGATTTCACTCGCTGTAGTAGCTGACCTGTATAGTGTTGCGTCATCCTCATACATAGGCACACTGGCTTTACTCAAGGCCAGTTAAATTTCATTAGTAAAATGTATAAAAGTAAGGGCCTAGACAGCTGCCCTGGGGAATTCCTGATCTACCTGGATTATGTTGAAAAGTCTTCCATTAAAGAGCGTCCTTCTGTTAGACAGGTAATGCTTTATCCACAACATAGCAGGGGATCTAAAGCCATGACACACAATTTTCTATCAGCAGATTGTGATCAATAATTTTCAAAAGCCGCAAAGAAAAAAACACAGCTCCCACTTTTTTTATCATGAATTTCTCAGCCAATCATCAGTCATTTATGTAAGTGCTGCGCTTGTTGAATGTCCTTCCCTACAAGCGTGCTGAAAGTCTGTCAATCTGTATACTGTAAAATAGTATTGTATCTGGTCATGTTTTTTTCCCAAAAAAGTTTACTACGGGTTGGTAATAGGTTGATTAGTCGGCTATTTGAGCCAGTAAAGGAGGGTTTACTATTCTTGGGTAGCGGAATTACTTTTGCTTCCCTCCAGGCCTGAGGGCACACACTTTCTAGTAGGCTTAGATTGAAGATGTGGCAATATCGCCACTGTTATCCATAATTGTGCATTCAAGTTGTTAAACACCAGTGGCTTGTCATTGTTGATAGACAACAAATTTTTTTACATCTTCCACACTCTATGGAATTCAAAATTACAATGCTTGTCTTTCATGATTTTAATCAGTTATACTTGGATTTGTAGTGTCAGCATTTGTTGCTGCCAGGTCGTACCTAAGTTTGCTAATCTTGCCAACTAATAAATAAAGTAATTGGCAATGTCAGAGAAATACATGTTTCTGTACCAAATTGTATAGCTATAAGCATTTTTTGGGGGTGGTCCTGGGCAGAAACTGCTGTCTTACCACCTAGCTAGTTAGCATTATGATCTGCAAACGAGAGACACTACCATGTAAACAATCTGTATATCTAACTTTAGCTAGCTAACCGTACCTAGTTGAATAAAGGCATTGAGCATCTTGTTGGGGTTTATGCAGTGGCGCTACATGATGGTATCGTTAGATTCCGTCGAGTACAAAACAGTCCAAATTCAGAAGTTAGGAAGCCTTGTTAGCTGCTAGCTTGATCGTTGAACACAGAGGTTAGTAGCTAACGTAGCTAGCAGGCTAAAAACGCTACCCAACAATTACCTAATGTTACCAGTCCATGAGAACGGTGGCCATGTCAGTCACTCTTCCATCGGTTAATATCAATCCAATGTTTATCATGTTTATGGATTGGTCATGAGCAGTCTTTCTTGCTTCTTTATCTTTTGGGGTCGAGTTGATTCAGATCCAAGAACAGAGAATGATGCTTGTTGGCTTAGTCTGCTATTTGTTTCTGGCGGCTGAAGCATTAGGTTGCAAGTGAATTTCACTTCCTCTCCAGCTCTGGGGCAGTAGGGTCATTCGAGTAGGCGGATTAGCACAGAGACACACCTAGCATAAAAGTCCAGCCCAAGGGGGCTTAGGGCTCAACCGCCTTATTTTCGTTCAAAGTGAAAACACGACACAAGAAGTGGGGAGGCGTAGGTTCACCCACAATCTGCGGATTTCTACTTTAATACAGTCACAACATTGTGTAAACGGGTTCTAAAGCTGGACTCCTATTCTTCAGTGAAGCTGTGCATTGCAGTCATTGTTCATTTCTCCAGAAGGGCATTGGCAATATAAGGAGTGCACATTTTAGAGAACATGTCTTTCTCTCGTCATTTGATCTTGTCTAAATTGAGGCTTTTCTACGCCAAAGGTCAGACATGGCTAACTACTTCGCTGACTGTATACATTGTAAAAGGGACATGTCAGTCACCATTCGCTAGCAACACACTTAGCAACACGATGTTATGTGTGCCATTTCCAATATAGGCCTGTCTACCAATGAATGATCAACATATTATTTGCCTTGATAGTGTATTGCAGAGTCTAGCCCATTAGCTGGTTTGTCTTGTCCTCAGATAAGGATGGCAAGGCCTTCCACCCCACCTATGAGGAGAAGCTTCGTCTGGTGGCCCTCCACAAGCAGGTGTTACTGGGGCCATACAACCTCGACGCCTCTCCAGAGGTGGGCTTCTTTGACGTCCTGGGAAATGACCGCAGGTAAACCACTCCCCACACCTCTCCAGTGTGTGTGTGTGTGTGTGTGTGTGAATTTTATTTTTCCAGACGTAGTGCTGCTGCTGTGAGGAAACGGTTTGGAATCAGAGATTTTCCTCTTCACGTTTTATCAAGGTTTTTCACAGCTCAGTGTGAAAAGAAAGTTCCCCCATCTCTATCTCCCGCTCTCATTTAAATTCAAAGGGTCTTTATTGTCATGAGAAACTTATGTTTACATTGCCAAAGAAAGTGAAATAACAAAAGTGAGAAGGAAAAAAATGGAACATCTACAGTACAAAAAAACGATATTATCCCTCTTTCCCCTCTGTAGGAAAGAGTGGGCTGCTCTGGGTAACATGGAGAAGGAGGAGGCCATGGTGGAGTTTGTCAAGCTGTTGAACAAATGCTGTAATTTATTCGCACCCTATGTCACCTCCCACCAAATAGAGAAGGATGAGCAGGAGAGGAAACGGTAAGATGTCCAGGAGGACAGACATTTCTGCCCATGACAGCAACATGGTGGAAACTAGCCTGGGAGTTTACTCAAGTTTGTCGTGTTTTTGTCTCTTTCCTTCCATCTCACCTCAGGAGGGAGGAGGAGGAACGACAGCGCCGGGAGGATGAAGAGAGGGAGCGACAGAGGCAGGAGGAGGAGAGGCAGATGATCAAAGAGGAGGAGAGGCTGAAGAGGGAGGAGGAGGAGAGGAGGCAGTTGGAGGAGGAGAGGCTACGGGTGGAGCAGCAGAAGTGAGTAGGGTATCTGCTAGATTATCAATTTCTTTAGCTTCAGCTTTACCTCTATCTACAGTTTTTATGTAGTCCAGTGTTCGTTGAAGGAAGGGTGCTGAGTTGACTCTCTCCTCCATCCTCCCCCTCCCTGTGTGCAGACAGCAGATTATGGCAGCACTGAATGCCCAGACGGCGGTGCAGTTCCAGCAGTATGCTGCCCAGCAGTACCCAGAAAGCCCTGAGCAGCAGCTGGGTCTCATACACCAGCTACAGGAACAACACTACCAACAGTACATGCAGCAGCTCTACCAGGTTCAGCTGGCACAACAACAGGTACACACAACAACATTCTATGAACCTCACATCTTCCTCAAGCAAGTGGGTAGGCCAATGACATCACATCAGACCAACTCCTTGAATGCCATACTTCTTGAAGTTTGCTGTCGTCAAAAAAAAGCACTTTTGCGCAAAACATTTTATTTAGTTTTTTTACCCTTAAGTGTGTGTACATTACTATAGGGGAGAGTGGGGTAAGTTGAGCCATGTTTTTACATTCAGCATCACTCATCAAGGAAAATCTAGTAGTCTTTCTAACAAAGATATCTAGATATATTTCAGGATGTTGTTTATCCCCAGAAATAATCAGAATTCATGGGAAAATGTGTTTTGAAAACCATAGCTTGTCCAAAAATAGTGGTCTCTTGGCACAACTTACTACGGTCATGGGGTCTGTTGAGCCGCGGGACAGGGTAAGGTAAAGGACAACTCTACCCCAAAACTATCTTTTGGTATTTGTTTTATTGGTCCTTTGTTGATTATAGTCACAAAATGTTTTGCATGTCAGCAATCAAGTGTTCAAAATATACCGTTTAACTTTCAAAATACAGAAATACAGCCGGTGTGATATATTTAGCGTTATATGATGCTGTGTTTGGCATTATATGATGGGAAATGCATACGGCTGTATTTTGAAAGTTATATATCTTGAAAACTTGATTGCTGACATGCAAAACATGTTGGGACTATATCAACAATGGACCACTGAAACTCCACCCAAAAACTATATTTTGGTATTTGTTTTCTTTTAAGCCACCTACAAATTTCTGTACTGAATAAAATATTACCACTACCTTTTTAAAACCAAACACAATTTAACACCATCACAATCGCTTTTGTCTTTTTAAACGCCCACACCAGTAGGAATCGACTTTTTTGAGCTGAAAGACGATGACCAGAGCTTACCCAAGTCAATAAGTCATAGTTTTAGTCAAAGTATGACATATGGGAGGTGTTCCAGTGGCATGCATTGAAATGCGTGGCTTTCTTTTGCAAAATAACTATGAATTAACGGACATATTTTCAAATAATTGTCAACCTACAGAGCCTTCAGGAAGTGTTCATACCCCTTGACTTATTCCACATTTTGTTTTACAGCCTGCATTCAAAAGTGATTAAATATTATTTATTTTTTCACCCATCCAAACACAATACCTCATAATGATGAAGTGAAAACATGTTTTTAGAAATGTTTGCAAATATCTAATCTAACTTAAGTATTCACACCCCTGAGTCAATACTTTGTAGAAACACCTTTGGCAGCGATTGCAGCTATGAGTCTTTTTTGGGTAAGCCTTTAAGAGCTTTCCACACCTGGATTGTGCAACGTTTGCCTATTCTTTTTAAAAATTCTTTCAAGCTCTGTCAAATTGGCTGTTGAATGGCACACGCACAATCCATGTCTCAATTGTCTCGAGGCTTAAAAATCCTTTAACCCGTCTCCTCCCCTTCATCTCCACTGATTTGGAGTGGATTTAACAAGTGACATGAATAAGGGGTCATAGCTTTCACCTGGCTTCACCTGGTTACACTGTCATGGAAAGAGCAGGTGTTCTTAATGTTTTGTACACTCAGGCTATTAGCCCACACAGCTACAAGGATGCACTTTCATGCTATGTTTAGGACCTCATATTGAAGCTTTTAGAGACCCCAACTGATGTATAGAACCATAGAATCTTAAAAGTATCTACTTTGGTTTAGATACAACATCATGAAACCTCTAACACAAATTAATTTGACTTAGTCCAAAAAACTGATTTTCACCAACTTGCTTACCAGTTTTTCCATGTAGTTTCTAACTTCAGTGTCCATGAAATGATGACCTCTTCCTAAATATTTGGTCAATGATTAATTTTGTGTATAGTTTCCTAGAAACAAGGGTGGCTCAATTTACCCCTTTTGGCTCAACTTACCACACTCTCCCCTATTTATACTTGGGATATCGCTTTTCCACAGAAAGTTCAGAAATAGCTGGAGGACGTCTTTAAACACTGATACGAAAACATTTCCCTAATTAGAGATTTGATCAACTTGTGTTGTCTTTCATTTTTTACGGAGAGATTCTTTTGTGATCACTCAGGGAAAAATGTAGATTATACAGACATGTCTTAATTCTGCTGCCCTCCCAGTCATTGACCCTCCGTTCCCCCTCCCTCACCCTTCCAGGCAGCCTTACAGAAGCAGCAGGAAGATGCAGTGGTGAAGGCCACCCTGGAGGCCACGAGTGAGCCTGTAGCTGCAGCGCTCGCGGCTAGAGAGAAGGTCCCCTTGCTCAATGGCCAGTCAGACTCCCACTCTGAGGGCATGAACAGAGAGCCAGAGCGTTTAGATCCTGCTGAGGAGGCCACTGAGAATGGGCCAATAGGTACACACAAGCAAAGGCCAGGTACAAACACGCATGCATGCACGCACGCACGCACACCGGCCAGGTAGACATACATACATGCATGCATCCACAAGCGTGCACTCATTCTAAATTGTAATGTGATGCCTTACTCTCTACACTTGGTGATGCGACATTGGGGATCAGAAAGGGATGAATAGGTGTAAGGGATACGTGAAGGACTCCACCCTAGCCCTTCGATTGGCTAAGAAGTTGCTGGCCAGGACAGAGGATGCCAATTTCTGGTTTGTAATCAAGCCATGGAATTCTTTCATTGGTTACAGCAGAGTATCTCTGCCTACTTTGTTATCGTGCATAGAACAAGGAGACCGTGTGCCAGTATAGCCCTAAAGCCAGTACTGCCTCATCTAGTGAAAATGAAAGGAACTTTTACTACTCAAAATCATACATTTGTTTGTATCCTGTATTTTTCTGAAATGTTGTACCTAAGAAATGGATGTGCATAATCTGCCACTGTTATATTTACACGCCCCTCTCATTCCGTCCTCTCCCTTCTCTCCCCCAGCAGACTCTCCCCCGGTCATAGCAGCCCCCTCCATGTGGACGCGACCCCAGATCAAGGACTTCAAGGAGAAGATTCGTCAGGACGTGGACAGTGTGATCACGGTGGGGCGTGGCGAGGTAGTGACAGTGCGAGTGCCCACCCACGAGGAGGGCTCCTACCTCTTCTGGGAGTTTGCCACGGACCACTACGATGTCGGCTTCGGAGTCTTCTTTGAGTGGACAGATGCCGCCAACGCCTCGGTCAGTGTGCACGTCAGCGAGTCCAGCGACGAAGACGAGGATGAGGAAGGTGAGGAGAGGAAGATGAGATGCCTGCTGTATTTTTAATGGGATGCTATGGGTTCTTTCGTTAGACCCAGGATACAGTTCTACAGAGGGCGTATACCTGCTTGTTTGTCATTAATATTTTTTCATGTCTTAAACATAGCACCTTATTGTTAATGTGTATGGTCCTTTCAAACTGCTAGAAAAACACTGGGCTGAAAGCCACCTCAGACCAGATGAATATAATCTTGTAGTGTGATCCAGTAGTTACTGACCAGCCCCCCTGATGGTCTGTGTTCCCTCTATTTCCAGGTGAGCCCCCTAGTGAGGAGGAGAAGGCTAAGAAAGAGGCAGGGAAGCCGCAGGTGGATGAGATAGTGCCGGTGTATCGGCGGGACTGTCACGAGGAGGTCTACGCCGGCAGTCATCAATACCCTGGCCGTGGGGTCTACCTTCTCAAGTTCGACAACTCTTACTCTCTTTGGAGGTCAAAAAGTGTCTACTACAGAGTCTACTACACCAGATAAGCCTGGAGGGACTACATGAGGCAGGGTGTGTGTTTGAAGAGAGGAAGGTGGGGATGGGATGATCTGGACTAGATCTCCAGAGGGCGATAGAGTTGCGTCGGACTGCCGTTGGAGATGGGACTCCTGTCTGTTTGTGTGTGTGTGTGCTTACACCTCATTGGAGCCTGTGGAGTCCGGGAGGTAATTAACCCTGTAGTGTATTCACCACCTGTCGTCTTCTCGCTCTTAGAGATCAACTGTAGGACTTTCTTGCATTTAATGGCCATCTTTCCTGCCCAAACATCATCTAACCCTAGTCTGCCCTGTCATGTCATTGTTATGGCTGTGCTTTGAGACACTCCTTAACCTGAGTTTTTAAATTTAACACAACTGAAGTCCATACAGGGTTGGGGTTTTGTCCAATGAGACGAGTCATTGATCGAACGGAGTCCAAACATAGTGACACACTACACTACAGCACCATGCCTTTGTACTACAGAAGGAGTCCCTCATAGACCACCACGGAGTAACACTAAAACACACTCATCTGAACTCAGTCAGTTACTCCTCAAGTGGCAACGCTTCTATTGAAAGAGCTACGGCCAAATCCACATCAACCCCTAGCACCTACCAGCTACATACTTCTGGAGATCTGAGAGGGTTGGATTTAAGACGTGAGCAATATTGCAGTATTTCTAGTATAGCCTGTCCTAGGCCATGGTGGAGCTATTATATTGATATTATCTAAGCAATCCTTTCAGATCTCCACAAGTGCAAAAGGGGGAGGGGCTAGGGATTCATTTGGGATTGTACACTGTTCAACTGAGCAAAGGATGAGGAAGGGGTTGGAAGAGGGATATGACATGTACATTGAAAAGTTCGGTATCTCAAAATGGAATGCTGAAAAAAGCGGGAGTGTGTCTAAAAAGCATTTAATTCATATTTATTATTCACCCTTTCTTGTAGTGTAGGATCATTTTTGTGTCGGTATAATATTTGGGTGTATTTCATCTCCAACCAGTGGCCTCCCTGCTTCAGGAGACATGTCTCTATAGTCTTTAGATGCTTCCTTTCCTTCGTGGCCACTGATCTCAAAGGACATGAGCGGTGAAAATAAGGATGGAAACTTACCCATCTTTCCCTATCAGTGGCTATGAAGGACAGGGGACAAGGAAAGCAATCCAGTAAGGCGTATTGGGACACCCCCATGTCTGTTCTGAAGGAGACTAGGCATTGTCGTCTATTGATCACTCTTGTGTGTTGAGTTTGTCCGTGGACTGAAGATGCTAAACCTATTTCATACATACGAACTGCCGGCTAATAACTTAGAGGGAATCGTCAGTTGAAACAATAACAAATTGAAATCCCCACCCGTTTCAGTAAAAAGCTGAGAGATAGGGCCGGAGAAAGGTAACCACTCTCAAATTCATTGACAGAGCTATGGATGCAAGGACTGACCATCCACGAGTACAATTATAGTTTTAACCATATATAGTGCTTGTTTACATTTACTTTGTTGACCGACATTGGAGTGAAACGAGCTTATATTTGAAGTTCTGATGGGTTATGACAGTTGAACTGAAGTCATTAAGAATATAACTTAGAAATGCCTCAATCAATGGAAATATTTCATTCATTCAGAAGTCCGAAGAGGGATGGTGCAACTGCAGATTCCCCTTTTTAAGATGAGTTTTACTGTGACATCTCTCTAGCATTTGATCTATCTGTCCTAATTGATGGATTGATTCAGAATTTTTTTTTTTTCCTCTCAAATATGACTGTCTGCTATCTAGTCTAGTCATCCATGTCTCTTGTTGAGAGTAATCAGTTACTAACTGAACTCAGACTGAGCTCTGAAGATGTATTTTTCTTTAACTCTTACTGTATGATCTCTTAGTTGTTTATTTTGTTGCCATTATTTGGTATTGTCCAGTCAGATGTTCCTCCATATTGCATCTGCATGCTTTGTGTTTCACTTGAAGTCAAAGTCAGATAGCCACCAGGGTTTGTTTTATTTAAAGGACGAAAAAATGTTAAATAAAAGGCTAACTAGGCCAGTCATTTAAGATCAAATTCTTATTTACAATGATGGCCTACTCCGGCCAAACCGTAACCCGGACGATGCTGGGCCAATTGTGCGCCGCCCTATGGGACTCCCAATCACGGCCGGTTGTGATACAGCCTGGAATTGAACTCGGGAGCTGATGATTCTGTATGAATTGTTCTTCTTTTGAAATACTTTTTCGATTAACCATACTATTGTTTGGTTTCTGAAGAGTTTCCAAGTCTCCTTTCCATTCAAAGATACCTGACATTATATTCACACTTAATAACGTCCGCTGTGCCGAGGTTGGTTGGACAGTGTCATCAGACGGGCTCATCAACAGGGGTCAGAAAGAGATTGGCTACCGGTAGGCCTTATTCTATTTCAATCACCAACTCCCTCTCCTAAGTTGTAGTTCTTACTGGTTGACTTGTGTCAAGTGATAGGATTGGAATGTGGCAATGGTTTTGACCCAGAAATTGAGAAATGCATTATGCAAGGCACTATTAATGGTAAAGCTAGTCAGGAGCCACAAAGTTCAAGAAATCCCCATTTATTGAGCTCTTTCATTGTGTTATGTTCATTTGTCTGAAGTACTTTTGTTCACCAACTTTAAGCCTAATGATACTGATTGTTCTATCCTTGTATATCATTATATAAATGGGTTTAAGTGTGGGTTCTAGAGATGGGTGGGGGGGGTTGATGAGTTGATGCGTGGAGAAGGGGATATTATGTACATTGTTCCCAAAAATAAAAGTCAAATTCTAAACTGAAAGACTGGGTGAAATGTGGGAGGGGGGAAAGCTCATCCATTTTTGTATTGCTTTGACTTTTTTTTGGTCTGTGAGTTTAAAGAAGAATCTGTCATATTTAATATTGATTAAACTTATGTTCATCTCTATTACCTGAATGGCATTTTATTCTCACATTTAAAAAATGTAAATGTAAAACATCTACAATTACAGTGCGTTCAACTGTATTAGTCAAGGGGTTATGCCATGGTTTTATTTAAATTACTCCTGTCTCACTATGGGTAATGCCAATCTAGGAAGATACAATCACACATCTAGACAGGAGAAACTGCCATTCCACTTCCCATATAAGGGGCTGCTCATTTCTTAATTTTCTTTTACCCTCACATGCCCGAAGGATTCCCCCAGACTCCTACGGGAGGCTTTTTATATGGACTACTTCCACGACAGAATCAAGAAAGTCCACACTCCTGTACATTTTAAAGTGTTTTAAATGGCAGCATTTCAACCAAACCGTACAACATTGCACAGAAGACACCTGGTGTGGAGGGGGACACTGCCACACAACCTGCACTGATGAGAAACATGACGCACAGTGTGCCAACTGTGGAGTGTTGTAGAGTGCCCACATAGAGCTGTAGGAGGAGGGAGGCAAGGAAGCGCCTGAACCACCTGAAGGTACTTTGTTGAAGAAAAGGAGGAGTAAACGACCAGAACAGCCATCAGAGCTACATCCGGCCGTTCTGAGTATGAACTTCAGACCATTTTAAAACCTTGAAATCAAAATGGCATACAGACACCCCACGTACGCAAACGCACTACATACATGAACTTTCAGGACTGAGAACAGTAGAGAAGAGGATGGCTGTTCTGGGGTGCAGGTTTACCCTCTGAAACTCATGATTCGGAAGGAACAAACTGACCCGCCTAGATTTTAATCCAGCACTCCCCTCTGTGCTTAACTATTGGGCATATTTATCACTTTTTAAAACTATTTTAGAGTGCATATCTGATGCATTTTATTGTGATATTATCCACTCTTACTCCCTCTGATAGGCACCACAGTAGAAGCTGACATTTTAACAACCTAAATGGCAGTTTTACTTCATTCTAAGTAGATTTATTTTCTTCACACATTACATTTACATTTAAGTCATTTAGCAGACGCTCTTATCCAGAGCGACTTACAAATTGGTGCATTCACCTTTTGACATCCAGTGGAACAGCCACTTTACAACAGTGCATCTAAATCTTTTAAGGGGGGGGGGGGGGGGGGTCAGAAGGATTACTTTATCCTATCCTAGGTATTCCTTAGAGGTGGGGTTTCAGGTGTCTCCGGAAGGTGGTGATTGACTCCGCTGTCCTGGCGTCGTGAGGGAGTTTGTTCCACCATTGGGGGGCCAGAGCAGCGAACAGTTTTGACTGGGCTGAGCGGGAACTGTACTTCCTCAGTGGTAGGGAGGCGAGCAGGCCAGAGGTGGATGAACGCAGTGCCCTTGTTTGGGTGTAGGGCCTGATCAGAGCCTGGAGGTACTGAGGTGCCGTTCCCATCACAGCTCCGTAGGCAAGCACCATGGTCTTGTAGCGGATGCGAGCTTCAACTGGAAGCCAGTGGAGAGAGCGGAGGAGCGGGGTGACGTGAGAGAACTTGGGAAGGTTGAACACCAGACGGGCTGCGGCGTTCTGGATGAGTTGTAGGGGTTTAATGGCACAGGCAGGGAGCCCAGCCAACAGCGAGTTGCAGTAATCCAGACGGGAGATGACAAGTGCCTGGATTAGGACCTGCGCCGCTTCCTGTGTGAGGCAGGGTCGTACTCTGCGGATGTTGTAGAGCATGAACCTACAGGAACGGGCCACCGCCTTGATGTTAGTTGAGAACGACAGGGTGTTGTCCAGGATCACGCCAAGGTTCTTAGCGCTCTGGGAGGAGGACACAATGGAGTTGTCAACCGTGATGGCGAGATCATGGAACGGGCAGTCCTTCCCCGGGAGGAAGAGCAGCTCCGTCTTGCCGAGGTTCAGCTTGAGGTGGTGATCCGTCATCCACACTGATATGTCTGCCAGACATGCAGAGATGCGATTCGCCACCTGGTCATCAGAAGGGGGAAAGGAGAAGATTAATTGTGTGTCGTCTGCATAGCAATGATAGGAGAGACCATGTGAGGTTATGACAGAGCCAAGTGACTTGGTGTATAGCGAGAATAGGAGAGGGCCTAGGACAGAGCCCTGGGGGACACCAGTGGTGAGAGCACGTGGTGAGGAGACAGATTCTCGCCACGCCACCTGGTAGGAGCGACCTGTCAGGTAGGACGCAATCCAAGCGTGGGCCGCGCCGGAGATGCCCAACTCGGAGAGGGTGGAGAGGAGGATCTGATGGTTCACAGTGTCGAAGGCAGCCGATAGGTCTAGAAGGATGAGAGCAGAGGAGAGAGAGTTAGCTTTAGCAGTGCGGAGCGCCTCCGTGATACAGAGAAGAGCAGTCTCAGTTGAATGACTAGTCTTGAAACCTGACTGATTTGGATCAAGAAGGTCATTCTGAGAGAGATAGCAGGAGAGCTGGCCAAGGACGGCACGTTCAAGAGTTTTGGAGAGAAAAGAAAGAAGGGATACTGGTCTGTAGTTGTTGACATCGGAGGGATCGAGTGTAGGTTTTTTCAGAAGGGGTGCAACTCTCGCTCTCTTGAAGACGGAAGGGACGTAGCCAGCGGTCAGGGATGAGTTGATGAGCGAGGTGAGGTAAGGGAGAAGGTCTCCGGAAATGGTCTGGAGAAGAGAGGAGGGGATAGGGTCAAGCGGGCAGGTTGTTGGGCGGCCGGCCGTCACAAGACGCGAGATTTCATCTGGAGAGAGAGGGGAGAAAGAGGTCAGAGCACAGGGTAGGGCAGTGTGAGCAGAACCAGCGGTGTCGTTTGACTTAGCAAACGAGGATCGGATGTCGTCGACCTTCTTTTCAAGATGGTTGACGGAGTCATCTGCAGAGAGGGAGGAGGGGGGGGAGGAGGATTCAGGAGGGAGGAGAAGGTGGCAAAGAGCTTCCTAGGGTTAGAGGCAGATGCTTGGAATTTAGAGTGGTAGAAAGTGGCTTTAGCAGCAGAGACAGAAGAGGAAAATGTAGAGAGGAGGGAGTGAAAGGATGCCAGGTCCGCAGGGAGGCGAGTTTTCCTCCATTTCCGCTCGGCTGCCCGGAGCCCTGTTCTGTGAGCTCGCAATGAGTCGTCGAGCCACGGAGCGGGAGGGGAGGACCGAGCCGGCCTGGAGGATAGGGGACATAGAGAGTCAAAGGATGCAGAAAGGGAGGAGAGGAGGGTTGAGGAGGCAGAATCAGGAGATAGGTTGGAGAAGGTTTGGGCAGAGGGAAGAGATGATAGGATGGAAGAGGAGAGAGTAGCGGGGGAGAGAGAGCGAAGGTTGGGACGGCGCGATACCATCCGAGTAGGGGCAGTGTGGGAAGTGTTGGATGAGAGCGAGAGGGAAAAGGATACAAGGTAGTGGTCGGAGACTTGGAGGGGAGTTGCAATGTGGTTAGTGGAAGAACAGCATCTAGTAAAGATGAGGTCAAGCGTATTGCCTGCCTTGTGAGTAGGGGGGGAAGGTGAGAGGGTGAGGTCAAAAGAGGAGAGGAGTGGAAAGAAGGAGGCAGAGAGGAATGAGTCAAAGGTAGACGTGGGGAGGTTAAAGTCGCCCAGAACTGTGAGAGGTGAGCCGTCCTCAGGAAAGGAGCTTATCAAGGCATCAAGCTCATTGATGAACTCTCCGAGGGAACCTGGAGGGCGATAAATGATAAGGATGTTAGGCTTGAAAGGGCTGGTAATTGTGACAGCATGGAATTCAAAGGAGGCGATAGACAGATGGGTAAGGGGAGAAAGAGAGAATGACCACCACCCCGCTGACCAGCTGCTCTCGGGGTGTGCGAGAACACGTGGGCGGACGAAGAGAGAGCAGTAGGAGTAGCAGTGTTATCTGTGGTGATCCATGTTTCCGTCAGTGCCAAGAAGTCGAGGGACTGGAGGGAGGCATAGGCTGAGATGAACTCTGCCTTGTTGGCCGCAGATCGGCAGTTCCAGAGGCTACCGGAGACCTGGAACTCCACGTGGGTCGTGCGCGCTGGGACCACCAGATTAGGGTGGCCGCGGCCACGCGGTGTGAAGCGTTTGTATGGTCTGTGCAGAGAGGAGAGAACAGGGATAGACAGACACATAGTTGACAGGCTACAGAAGAGGCTACGCTAATGCAAAGGAGATTGGAATGACAAGTGGACTACACGTCTCGAATGTTCAGAAAGTTAAGCTTACGTAGCAAGAATCTTATTGACTGAAATTATTAAAATGATACAGTACTGCTGAAGTAGGCTAGCTGGCAGTGGCTGCGTTGGTGACTTTGTAGGCTAGCTGGCAGTGGCTGCGGTGTTGACACTACACTAATCAAGTCGTTCCGTTGAGTGTAATAGTTTCTACAGTGCTGCTACAGTGCTGCTATTCGGTGGCTAGCTGGCTAGCTGGCAGTGTTGATTACTTTACGTTGCGTTAAAAGAACGACAATAGCTGGCTAGCTAACCTAGAAAATCGCTCTAGACTACACAATTATCTTTGATACAAAGACGGCTATGTAGCTAGCTATGTAGCTAGCTACGATCAAACAAATCAAACCGTTGTACTGTAATGAAATGAAATGAAAATGTGATACTACCTGTGGAGCGAAGCGGAATGCGACCGGGTTGTTGAGTGCGGAAGTTCTATTCGGTAGACGTTGGCTAGCTGTTGGCTAGCTAGCAGTGTTTCCTACGTTAAGGACGACAAATAGCTGGCTAGCTAACCTCGGTAAATTAAGATAATCACTCTAAAACTACACACTCTGAACTACCCAATTATCTTGGATACGAAGACAGCAAACTATGTAGCTAGCTAACACTACACTAATCAAGTCGTTCCGTTGAGTGTAAATAGTTTCTACAGTGCTGCTATTCGGTAGACGGTGGACGTTTGCTAGCTGGCTAGCTGCTGGGCAGATAGCAGTGTAGACTACGTTAGGACGACGAAATACGATAATTACGCAATTATCTTTGATACAAAGACGGCTATGTAGCTAGCTAAGAAGAAATTGCTAAGATTAGACAGATCAAACCGTTGTACTATAATGAAATGTAATGAAATGTAATGAAAAGTTATACTACTATACGGTAGGCGGTGGACGTTTGCTAGCTGGCTAGCTGGCTAGCTGCTGGGCAGATAGCAGTGTGGACTACGTTAGGACGACGAAATACGATAATTACGCAATTATCTTTGATACAAAGACGGCTATGTAGCTAGCTAAGAAGAAATTGCTAAGATTAGACAAATCAAACCGTTGTACTATAATGAAATGTAATGAAATGTAATGAAAAGTTATACTACCTGCGGAGCGAAGTGCGAATGCGACCGCTCACACCAAACCAGATAGCACCAAAAATGATAACTTAAGCAATAAACTGCGACCATTCATCACACTTTCACTAACCACTGCTCCCCTCCCAGTATCCAAAAGAACAAAGTTTCCATCACCTACTTTCTATTTTTAATCAAGTTATATACCTCTTTCCTCAAACCAAGTCCCCTCACAAACCTGGTTTAGGGTATCCTATCCCCCACCCTTCCCTTTAAACCTAAACCAGGTTCTTATCCTCTACCCAATCCCTCCACTATTTTTATTTTATGTAAAAAAAAAAATAATATATATTTTTCTTCTTTTACATTTCAAATCCATTAAAGTTTGTTTTAATCAAATCAATTTGAGGAAGAAACAAGAACTCCACCACCCCCTCCTCCTTGTACCTTGCTAAACCAGACCTTCACTAGACCGATACATGGAGAAGAGGGCATGAAGCCCTGAGATGTGCCTACCAGTCGCAACGTTTGTCGTCGTCCCATCTTCATCTTTTGAAACAAAGCTGTCACAGAGAGAACAAGAGAGCGAGACCTAAAGAGCAGCCCTTCAAGGGTATTTCCACTTCTCTGTGGCTGATGGCGTCTCCTACTGCCGAGCCCCAAAGATGACTGCTGTCTCGTCCCGGAAACAAAGAGGACCTGGCTGGCTTCCTCCAACACTTCACAGGTGGACACCCACATGGAGGATTGTGACAGACCACAGATCTGATCACAGTGGGAACACCCAATCCACAACTTCACCTTCACAAGTATACTACCTTTCAAAAGTTTGGGGTCACTTAGAAATGTCCTTGTTTTCCATGAAAACATACATGAAATTAGTTGCAAAATTAATAGGAAATATAGTCAAGACGTTAATGATTTTTATTTCAAATGTATCAAACTTTGCTTTTGTCAAATAATCCTCAATTTGCAGCAATTACAGCCTTGTAGACCTTTGGCATTCTAGTTATCAATTTGTTGAGGTAATCTGAAGAGATTTCACCCCATGCTTCCTGAAGCACCTCCCACAAATTGGATTGGCTTGATGGGCACTTACGTATCATACGGTCAAACTGCTCCCGCAACAGCTCAATAGGGATCCGGTGACTGTGCTGGCCACTCCATTATAGACCATTAATACCAGCTGACTGCTTCTTCCCTAAATAGTTATTTTATAGTTTGGATATAATATAAATAATAGCAGTACAATCTTATACATATTTGAAAGACCTAGCAAGGCTATAAGCACGAATCATTGGATTCGTAAAAAAGAAGAGAAAACATCCTAAATATATCGCAAGACCAGTCCTTTACCATACATTGCCATAAATGCAACCGTATTTTAAGTACACATAGTCCACGGTTCCATAATGCATGAATAAAAAAAAATATTTGACAAAAAGTATCCATATTTGTACTGTGTAATGCGGTGCAAATATGTATCCGGGACGACTTCAACAGGAGGTAGATGACTCACCCCTCTACTCTGCCACCAAAACGGTGAGCTCTTTGAAAATTAATTGTTTCCACCTGTTTGTCTGTCATTTTGAGATTACGTTTCATGAACACCTTAACTTTTTCCTCCATGGACTGATAGTTTTCATTTTCATCAACCTTTATTCCCATTTTAACAATATTGTTTCTCATACTTCTGCAATTTAGATCAAGTAATTCGGCTTTCATTGTTGTATTATCATACCGTAGCCTCTCTAGTGTCTTTAAGGAACTTCACGGTAGTTTTCAATATCTTATTTTCCACTCTTATTTATTCCATAATTTTATTACTGTAATCCATTTCTGTTTTTAAGGCCTCAACCTCCCCCAGTAGCCCAGGCAATATATCCATTTTTTTTAACTGCTCGCTCATGCTTGTAAGCAATGCTCTATCTTCTGGAGACGTACTTATAAAAACGTCCCCCTCCAATGTTAAGTTTGGAATTTTAGACGGCGGCTTTCCTCCCGTTTCGCTCGCAGAACTCGAGGAAAGGTCTTCTCTTGTTCGCTTCGATGTATCCGTTTCTTTTCAGAGCATATCAAAATGCTGATCAATAAATAGTTCCAGAATCTCCATATTATCCAGAATGTTTGTTTCGTAGTTATCACCTAATCTTCATTTTTTGTGATTAATTCATGGGACAAGTTGTGCTTACCATGCTGCCACCTGCCACGTCATCATCTCCGTTTCAGTCCAAGCTGGGTAGACTTTGGGGTGTAAAGCACTGCTCCAGTATCATTTCATTTTTTCTGCATCTCACGAATGTTCTTCTTTGTGATCCAAACACCTGAAATTTAGGTTTGTCGGTCCATAACACTTTTTACCCGATTTTCTTCTGTCTAGTGTCTGTGTTCTTTGGGACATCTTAATATTTTCTTTTTATTGGCCAGTCTGAGATATGGCTTTTTCTCTGCAACTCTGCCTAGAAGGCCAATATCCCAGAGTCACCTCTTCACTGTTGACATTGAGACTGGTGTTTTGCGGGTACTATTTAATGAAGCTGCCAGTTGAGGACTTGTGAGGCGTCTGTTTCTCAAACTAGACACTCTCTAATGAACTTGTCCTCTTACTCAGTTGTGCACCGGGGCCTCCCATTTCTCTCTCTATTTTGGTTAGAGCCAGTTTGTGCTGTCCTGTGAAGGGAGTAGTACACAACGTTGTACGAGATCTTCAGTTTCTTGGCAATTTCTCGCATTTTTCAGAACAAGAATAGACTGACGAGTTTCAGAAGAAAGTGCTTTGTTTCTGGCCATTTTGAGCCTGTAATCGAACCCACAAATGCTGATGCTCCAAATACTCAACAGTCTAAAGACGGCCAGTTTTATTGTTTCTTTAATCATAATAACAGTTTTCAGCTGTGCTAACGTAATTGCAAAAGGGTTTTCTAATGATCAATTAACCTTTTAAAATAATAAACTTGGATTAGCTAACACAACGTGCCATTGGAACATAGGAGTGATGGTTGCTGATAATGGGCCTCTGTACGCCTATGTAGATATTCCATAAAAAATCTGCCGTTTACAGCTACAATAGTCATTTACAACATTAACAATGTCTACACAGTATTTCTTATCAATTTGATCTTATTTTTTTAATGGCCAAAAAATTTGCTTTTCTTTCAAAAACAAGGACATTTCTATGTGACCCCAAACTTTTGAATGGTAGTGTAACTTTTTAAAAGTTCAAGCACTTATATCACTACTGTTTTACTCGACCACCGTTCACTGTGCATTAAATCATTCCCATTCATACCTAGCAGTCGTCAATCACCTTACTATATTTTTGCACACCCACTTTGAATTTATTCATTTTGGGAAATCCTCTCACTGCTCAAACGGTCATTCTATCTGACAAAATCGTTTCCAAAATCGTTAAACAGATTTCAGTATATTTTATAAATGGGTTTTACAGTCCACAAAACATCTTTAAAGACAGATATTTTCAGCCAAATTGTTTTTGAATGGAGCTGCTGTTTTTTCACTGAGCAAATTGGCAGCAGGCAACTCCACAGAGGAAGGCAGTATGGCAAACGCTTTTGAAGCCAAACCTGATTAACTTAAGGGAAAATATATTACAAAGAGCTATGGCAAAAATCAAAGCCCCCTGATATCCTCTACAAAACCAAAAATTCCTCCAATGCAAACCATTGAAAATAAGCAAAAAGTTTCTTAAAACCTCTTGACACTAGGGGGGGCGCCATTTCGACTTTGTAAAAATTCGTTCCCAAATTAAACTGCCTCGTACTCAATTCTTTCTCGTACAATATGCATATTATTATTACTATTGGATGGAAAACACTCTCTAGTTTCTAAAACCGTTTGAATTATTTCTCTGAGTGAAACAGAACTCATTCTGCAGCACATTTCCTGTCAGGGAGTGAGATTTCAGAAATCAAGGTCCCTGTTCTGAGGTCAGTTTATAAGTCCCCATGTAAGCCATCGGGCTACATGCACTGCATACGCCTTCCTCTAGATGTCAGTAAGCTGGGAGAATTTGAATGGAGTGGATTGCGCAATCTGGGGCCCTATATAAGACCGTGGAACGGAAGTACCGTTCTTTTCAACGGGGCGCCTGGCGCATCAGGGACATCACAATGGCCTCCTGCAAAGCTTTCGTTTTAGCAGTTCTTTATCTCCGGTCATGTTTTTATCCGTTATAGTTGTTAAAGACATCATAAGGTAGTTAATTTAAACCGACTTATAGCAGTTTATATCAGTTTATTGCGATTTTCCTGGATTTCTTTGTGATGCGCTTTCACGAGTTGGACACCTCTCCAGTGGGTGGCTATCGTTAGCTGCTATTTCCACATGAGAAGAGGACATCTTTCAACCAAAAGACGATTGTTCTGGAGAAAGGACACCTTGCCCAAGATTCTGATGGAAGCTCGGCAAATAGTAAGCAATCTTTATGTTGTTAATTCGTATTTACGTTGACAAATGTCAAATAATAATTCCGCCATGAATTTCGGTGCGGTCTCGCTTTAGCGCACGCTGTATGCTGAAGTAACCTTAATTTTAAAAATGTAACACAGCAATTGCATTAAGAACTAATTTGTCTTTCATTTGCTGTCCAACTTGTATTTTTTAGTCAAGTTTATGAATAGTTTTCGATTAGAATAGGTGCCTCTCCAAGATGGCGCCGGACAGATTGCTTGAAGTTTTGGCCACTAATCACATTGTATAACCACAATTTGTGCCGCTAAATATGCACATTTTCGAACAAACTCTATATGCATTGTGTAATATGATGTTATAGGACTGTCACCTGAAGAATTCTGAGAAGGTTAGTGAAAAAATTTATATATTTTGGTGGTTTATACTTTAACGCTATTTTTGGCTTGAATCAATGCTGTTGTGATGTTTGCTATTGTGGTAAGCTAATATAACGCTATATTGTGTTTTCGCTGTAACACTTAGAAAATCTGAAATATTGTCTGGATTCACAAGATCTGTGTATTTCATTTGCTGTACGCTGTGTATTTTTAAGAAATGTTTTATGATGAGTAATTAGGTAATACACGATGGTCTCTGTAGTTATTCTAGTCGCTTTGGTGAGAGTTGTGATGGTGGTTGCAATGGTAAACTATGATTTATACCTGAAATATGCACATTTCTCTAACAAAACATATGCTATACAATAAATATGTTATCAGACTGTCATCTGATGAAGTTGTTTCTTGGTTAGTGGCTATTTATATCTTTATTTGGTCGAATTTGTGATAGCTACTGATGGAGTAAAAAAATGGTGGAGTAAAAAAGTGGTGTCTTTTGCTAACGTGGTTAGCTAATAGATTTACATATTGTGTCTTCCCTGTAAAATATTTTACAAATCAGAAATGATGGCTGAATTCACAAGATGTGTATCTTTCATTTGGTGTCTTGGACTTGTGATTTCATGAACATTTTATTATATGGTATCCCTGTGGCTATAGGCTAGGCTATGCTAGTCAGCTTTTTTGATGGGGGGGATCCCGGATCCGGGTTTGTGAGGCGTTAGAGGTTAAACGGAAAGAAAAGGAACGAAACAGGGAGGGACCTACCTGAATTTGTCCAATAGAAACTCAAATTTTTCTCTGTTTGCTTCAGTTTGGTTCTTTACGGTTTCTGTAATGAATACACCCCTACTCAGCAATTACCACAAAACTAATTCCAAACCCCTCTGTGGAAAGCTTTATCCAAAGCACTATTCAATCAATAAGAAACCTACCCTCCCCAAGCAATACTGTCAGTGCAGAAACCATCTGCACTTACACAACCGGCCCATGAGGTTGACAAAAGATTACTGGTCACAATATTCAACCAAATCCAAACTCTGCACAATCAACTCAACCAACAACTTAAATCCACATCCCTATCAGAATTTGTGACTTGTTTCAGGAAACTAGGTGTATGTCGCACATCACTACTTCACAGGAGAGGCATTTGAATATTTATTTGGATTAAATTGTGTTTTTTGCAGAAATGCCTTCTGGAACATGTGAACTTTCATGTGCCTTAATAACAAACTTGTATTCCATCTGTAAATACAAATACAATTGTTAAATTACGAGTCTAGTTGGTTTAGCCACAGAAAAAGCCAGGAACTTTCACACTAGCCATGATTGGCTAAGATAATGGATGGGCTGGACATGCCGGGAGATGAGTTTGAATTGGTCTGCCATGTAGCATGCTTCTGTCTATAATGTGAGCTTTTCAGTGTGTTGATAGTCCTTTATACCGTGCTGTCCTTTCTGTTACAACAAGATCTGTTCTAAAAAAGCACTAAGTGTTACCCAAATGTGACCAACCGACCTCGATTCGGTCTTATGTAGCAAAATTTGAAATTGTGTTTTTTACATTTGATAAAAGTAGAGACCCAGAGCTAGAACATGGTATTATCATACACTACAGTTGAGGAACAATGGGAAAGTCAATCTGCTTGGAAAGTTGATACACTTGTAACCTCACTTTTGAGAAAATGCCCCTTGAATGTTTTGGAAACCAACTGAAGAGCTCGTTGTCTACAGCCATTCAACATCGTTCACACCATCTTAAGCCTTAGCCCCACCCATCTCTTTAAGGATTCACATGTGAGGCCATGTACTAAACAACCAAAGATTTCAAGACTAAAGGCTGGTTTATACTATGTCTATCGACATGTCTGTATACAGTTGTCACAGTGACATCATGAACATTTTATTGTCGTCTGACATCAAACTTGTTGGGGTCGTTATGAAAAAGTATAAACACAAAAACGACAAGATGCATGACATTGGCAGCCTGGTCGTCCAAAATAGCATAACTGGGGTATTTTAACACCAATAAACGCATCAGTTTAAAATGAATTTCGTATATGTCAATCCAGCAAACCAGGCAACTAAAAGCAACTTTCTAAACAATGTTTTTGTTTGTTTCTAGCTTGTTAGCTAGCTAGCTAATGTTAAGTTAGCCGGCTATCCAGTTCAAATAATGACCATATCATATAGCTGACAATGTCTTCACTTTAGCATTTGTTTTCGTTATTACAGGAAAATAAACTCACAACAAGCTAATTACAGAAAATAGCTTAAGGTTGTGAGTGTGACGAAATAAAAGCAGGGCATTCTACTGGAGAATTTTAGAACTTGGACACTGTCTCGTTGGCCTAACGTTATATCCTAATTTGACTTTGGCGCAGGTCATGTTCTTCACATTAACATCTCTGGTTAACACATACTATGTCAAATAAAATCAAGGGTTATTTGTCACATGCACAGGATACAGAAGGTGTAGTGAATTGTTTACTTGCATAGTGGAGTCTTTTGTTAGACATGTAGCTAGCTAGCAAGCTAAACAATGAACCATAATCCCAACTCATAATGTTACTACCCTGCTTGATTCTGCAGGTAGCTAACCAAACAGGTTCAATGTCAGTTAGCTAGCTAAAATTAGGCTATAACTAGCAATGCAAATGATTCTGAGATATGAATAATATTAATACACAGATCATACACGTAACAATAGTGTCACGACTTCTGCCGAAGTCGTTGCCTCTCCTTGTCCGGGCGGTGTTCGGCGGTCGATTTCACCGGTCTTCTAGCCATCATCGATCCATTTTTCATTTTCCATTGGTTTTGTCTTGTCTTCCCACACACCTGTTGTCAATCCCATTCATTACCTGTTGTGTATTTAACCCTCTGTTTCCCTTCATGTGTTTGTCAGAGATTGTTTTATGTCAAGTGTTGTTTTATTAGTGTATAGGTGTGCGATGGGTCCTTGTACCCATTTTATTTTGATATATGTATATTACTCGTGTTTGGAGCATGTCATGGACGTTTATTAAAAGTCTCCATATACACATCGTTTACTCTCCTGCGTCTGACTTCCCTGCCACCTATACACACGACGTTGACAGAATCTCTGACCATAAAAAATGAAGTCAGCAGGAGGAGGCACTTCGCTAATGGAGGTTGAGGAACGCGTCCTGGAACACGCGGAGGAGATTGACAGACTGTGCGCTGCCATGGATCGCATTGTCCAGAGTATGGACCGCTGGGAGAGACAGGGAGCTTTTCCAGTACCTCCACCACCACCTGGAATTCCTGTGAACGTTTTTTATCCTCCGGAACAGAACAGGATCCAGTTATCCCTACCCACGGGATACAATGGAGATACTGCCAGCTGCCAGGGTTTTCTCCTAAAACTGAACTTGTATCTGGCCACGGTCTCTCCAGTACCATCAGACCGTGAGAAAAGCTTCGCCCTCGTCTCATGCCTTACCGGGAAAGCCCTGGAGTGGGCCAACGCTGTGTGTGGAGAGGATAAGGCGTTGGACCATTTTGAGGAGCTCATCTGCCATTTCCGGAAGGTATTCGACCACCCATCCGAAGGCAGAGTAGCAGGTGAGCTCCTCTATCATCTAAGGCAGGGGACGAGGAGTGCTCAGGAGTTCGCTTTGGAGTTTAGGACTTTGGCTGCCGGCGCTGGATGGAGCGACAGGGCCCTGATCGACCACTACCGTTGTAGTCTACGCGAGGACGTCCGTCGGGAGCTGGCCTGTAGAGACACCACCCTCAACTTCGACCAGCTGGTGGATATGTCCATCAGGCTGGACAACATGCTGGCTACTCGGGGACGTCTAGATCGGGGTCTGGTTGTTCCATCCTCCCGCACTCTCTCTCCCGAACCTATGGAATTGGGAGGGATGGTGCGCAGGGAGACCGGTGGGGGTACCCGCTCGAGCACCATCTATGATCGCAGAGATCACACTGCTGATCGGTGTCGGGTTGGTTCCTCTGGGAATAGAGAAGGCAGGCAGGGCACTCTGGCATCACCCCAGGTGAGTAGGCACCATACTCATCCAGAGCCCTCTGCTGCACTTATGTTTGTCTCTGTCACCTTTCCGGATTTTTCCCTGCATTCCCAGTATAAGGCGCTAGTAGATTCAGGCGCGGCTGGGAATTTCATTAATAAAAATTTTGCTCATAGTTTAGGGATTCCTGTTGTTTCTGTTGATATGCCTTTCCCTATTCATGCCTTAGATAGTCGACCAATAGGGTCAGGGTTTATCAGGGAGGTCACCGCACCTTTGTCTATGATAACGCAGGAGGGTCACAAGGAGAAGATTAGTCTTTTCCTTATTGATTCCCCTGCGTATTCTGTGGTGTTAGGCTACCCTGGTTAACTACTCATAACCCCACTGTTTCTTGGCCACAGAGGGCTCTCACGGGGTGGTCGCGAGAGTGCTCAGGTAGGTGTGTAGGGGTTTCCGTTGGTGCTACTACGGTGGAAAGTCCAGACCAGGTTTCCACCGTGCGCATTCCCCCAGAATATGCCGATTTGGCACTCGCCTTCTGTAAAAAGAAGGCGACTCAATTACCACCCCATCGACAGGGGGATTGTGCGATAGATCTCCTGGTAGACGCTGCATATCCCAGGAGTCATGTGTATCCTCTGTCGCAAGCGGAGACAGTGGCTATGGATAATTATATCTCTGAATCCCTGCGTCAGGGGTTCATTCAGCCATCCATTTCACCCGCCTCTTCGAGTTTCTTTTTTGTGAAGAAGAAGGATGGCGGTTTACGCCCATGCATTGATTATCGAGACCTTAATAAAATCACGGTAAAATATAGTTACCCGCTACCTTTGATTAATACAGTAATGGAGTCAATGCGCGGGGCCCGCTTCTTCACAAAATTGGATCTCAGGAGTGCGTACAATCTGGTGCGTATTAGGAGGGGTGATGAGTGGAAGACGGCATTTAGCACCACCTCAGGTCATTATGAGTACCTGGTCATGCCATATGGGTTGATGAATGCTCCATCAGTCTTCCAATCGTTTGTAGATGAGATCTTCAGGGACCTGAACGGGCAGGGTGTAGTGGTGTATATCGATGATATTTTGATATACTCTGCTACACGCGCTGAGCATGTGTCCTTGGTGCGCAGGGTGCTTGGTCGCCTGTTGGAGCATGATTTATATGTCAAGGCTGAGAAATGCTTGTTCTTCCAACAATCCATCTCCTTCCTAGGGCATCAGATTTCCACTTCAGGAGTGGAAATGGAGAGCGACCGCATTACAGCCGTGCGTAATTGGCCGACTCCAACCACGGTAAAGGAGGTGCAGCGTTTTTTAGGGTTTGCCAATTAGTACCGGAGATTTATCCGGGGTTTTGGTCAGGTTGCAGCTCCCATTACCTCACTGCTAAAGGGGGGACCGGTGCGCTTGCAGTGGTCGGCCGAGGCGAATAGGGCTTTTGGTAAACTGAAGGCTCTGTTTACCTCGGCGCCTGTGTTGGCTCATCCGGATCCCTCTTTGCCATTCATAGTAGAGGTGGACGCATCCGAAGCTGGGATAGGAGCAGTGCTCTCTCAGCGTTCGGGTGTGCCACCAAAGCTTCGCCCCTGTGCTTTCTTTTCGAAGAAGCTCAGCCCGGCGGAGCGTAACTATGATGTGGGGGACCGAGAGCTGTTAGCTGTCGTAAAAGCCTTGAAGGTGTGGAGGCATTGGCTTGAGGGGGCTAATCACCCTTTTCTCATCTGGACTGACCACCGCAATCTGGAGTACATCCGGCAGGCGAAGAGACTAAATCCTCGCCAGGCAAGGTGGGCCATGTTTTTCACTCGTTTTGTGTTTACGCTTACTTACAGACCAGGCTCCCAGAACGTCAAGGCAGACGCATTGTCTCGGCTGTATGACACAGAGGAGCGACCCATGGATCCCACTCCCATACTCCCAGAGTCGTGTTTGGTGGCGCCAGTAGTGTGGGAGCTGGACGCGGACATTGAGCGGGCGTCACGTGCAGAGCCCTCTCCTCCTGAGTGTCCAGCTGGTCGTCTGTACGTTCCGTCTGCTGTCCGCGACCGATTGATCTATTGGGCTCACACATCACCCTCCTCTGGTCATCCTGGGATAGGTCGGACGATGCGCTGTCTTGATGGGAGGTACTGGTGGCCCACTTTAGCTAAGGACGTGAGGATTTATGTTTCCTCCTGTTCGGTGTGCGCCCAGTGCAAGGCTCCTAGACACCTGCCTAGAGGTAAGCTTTTACCTTTACCCGTTCCTCAACGACCGTGGTCGCACCTGTCAGTGGATTTTGTGACTGATCTTCCACCTTCACAGGGTTACACCACGATCCTGGTCGTTGTGGATCGGTTCTCTAAGTCCTGTCGTCTTCTCCCTTTGCCCGGTCTCCCTACGGCCTTACAAACTGCGGAGGCTCTGTTTACACATGTTTTCCGGCATTATGGGGTGCCTGAGGATATAGTGTCTGATCGGGGTCCCCAGTTCACGTCAAGGGTCTGGAAGGCGTTCATGGAACGTCTGGGGATCTCGGTTAGTCTTACCTCAGGTTTTCACCCCGAGAGTAATGGGCAGGTGGAGAGAGTTAACCAGGATGTGGGCAGGTTTCTGCGGTCCTATTGCCAGGACCGGCCAGGGGAGTGGGCGAAGTTCGTGCCCTGGGCAGAGATAGCCCAGAACTCGCTACGTCACTCCTCCACTAACCTTACCCCTTTTCAATGTGTATTAGGGTATCAGCCGGTTCTGGCTCCTTGGCATCAGAGTCAGACCGAAGCTCCTGCGGTGGACAATTGGTTTCGGCACGCTGAGGAAACTTGGGAGGCAGCCCACGTCCACCTTCAGCGTGCCATAAGGCGCCAGAAAATTGGCGCAGACCGTCGCCGCAGTGAGGCCCCGGTGTTCGTACCAGGGGACAGGGTCTGGCTCTCGACCCGAAACCTGCCCCTCCGCCTGCTCTGCCGGAAGCTGTGTCCGCGGTTTGTGGGGCCGTTTAAAGTCCTGAGGAGAGTGAACGAGGTATGTTATAGATTACAACTGCCCACTAATTACCGTATTAACCCCTCGTTCCATTTGTCTCTCCTCAGGCCGGTGGTGGCTGGCCCGCTCCAGGAGGCTGAAGTGCGTGAAGTTCCTCCGCCTCCTCTAGACATCGAGGGGGTCCCGGCGTACGCTATTCGATCCATTTTGGATTCGAGACGTCGGGCGAGGGGCCTTCAGTACCTCGTGGACTGGGAGGGGTACGGGCCGGAGGAGAGATGCTGGGTTCCGGTGGAGGACGTTTTAGATCCTTCCATGTTAAAAGAATTCCACCGCCTCCATCCGGATCGCCCTGCACCTCGCCCTCCGGGTCGTCCCCGAGGCCGGTGTCGACGCGCTGCTGGAGCCGCGCGTCAGGGGGGGGGTAATGTCACGACTTCTGCCGAAGTCGTTGCCTCTCCTTGTCCGGGCGGTGTTCGGCGGTCGATTTCACCGGTCTTCTAGCCATCATCTGTTGTCAATCCCATTCATTACCTGTTGTGTATTTAACCCTCTGTTTCCCTTCATGTGTTTGTCAGAGATTGTTTTATGTCAAGTGTTGTTTTATTAGTGTAAAGGTGTGCGATGGGTCCTTGTACCCATTTTATTTTGATATATGTATATTACTCGTGTTTGGAGCATGTCATGGACGTTTATTAAAAGTCTCCATATACACATCGTTTACTCTCCTGTGTCTGACTTCCCTGCCACCTATACACACGACGTTGACAAATAGTTAGCGAGCCAGCCAGCTAACGTTAGCTAGCTAGCTAACAGTACACTAACTTGAAATGAAAACTACTTTCTGACAAAATTAGAAACTTATATTTGACATTTTAGCAAGCTAGACTATCTTACCCCTATACATGGATGGACACTTCTCCTTCTCTGTCACGGATGGCATGGTTGCCCTTAGTTTGAAGATGTAATCCGGAGACAGGTGTTTTATACAACAGCCTTCTGTGTGTCCTCTTTTCAACTCCCTCTGCATATTTGCAATTAAATGCACGGATTTTCTCCATATCCTTAGCTATCATACTCTAATTCCACTGGGAATTCCACTGATTTCAAAACTCAGTCCTCCAGAAAGTGGATAGTAACACTTTTGCCGATCTACTACGTGATATCTTTTTTTTAAAGCTGAGTTAGAAAGTATTACCTACACATACTGAACAGCTCATGACGTGCTGCATGGCAGACCAAACTCATCTCACAGCATGTCCAGCCCATCCATTATCTCAGCCAATCATGGCTAGTGGGAAGGTTCCTGCATTTTTCTGTGGCTAAACCAACTAGGCTCGTAATTTTAACTATTTTATTTGGATGGCATACAAGTTTGTTATTAAGGCACATGGAAGTTAACATGTTCCATTAGGAATTTCTGCCCCCCAAAAAATTAAATTTGATTTACAAAAGAAGTTCATGTTCAAATGCCTCTCCTGTGAATTATTGACGTGCAACATACGCCTAGTTTCCTGAAACGAGTCACATTTCACCTTAATGTTCTGGTGCCGTTCGGTCAATTTAAAGTATTGATTGGGGGCTGTACTGTAACAATTTTTCTGGGTAATTTGTGATGTTTTACTTGTGCTTCCCATGACTGTGTTTTTGTGTTTTAATGTGTGTATATGTATATTTTGTGTATAATGTGTATATTTATGTTATATTGTGCAGGGCACATGTGAAAAAGCGACCAAGCTCTCAATATGTCTTCCCTGTTAAAATAAAGGTTAAATAAAACATTTAAAAATGGCAGTGTTTTAACCGCACAGCACAACAGTGCAAAGACACCACCAGGTGTGTCAGGTGCAGAGGGGGGCACTCCCATAAAACTTGCGCTGAGGAAGAACATGATGTATGCCAACTGTGGGGGGCCCCACTCCGCCGCCTCCAAGCAGTGCCCCACCTACCTGTCCCTGCTTAACTCCAGGTAACCCTCTCAGCCTCACTCCCAACCCGAGTCACAGGCCCGTCCTGAACATAGGACCAGAAGCCTCTGGGTCAGTGCACTGACTTCCAGAAGGACCTCAGGGATCTCATTCAGGACGAGGCCCAGTACAATGCTATCTGGAGAAGCATTTTAACTGAAAGAAAACCTTTTTTAACCACTCTTAAAGGCAGTGTAGCATTTATTTCTCAATGCCAGAAATGCATCAACATTGCATCTAGCAGTGTGTGCGACATTTGGGGTGGCGATCTTTTATGTTTGAACTTTTTACACTTTCTTTGTAAACCATCTGTCAAAGATAGCTTTACAGTGGTGGGTTGTTGGATTGATATTGTTGACCGTGTACATACCCGGTACAAACGGACTAAGTGGAAAACGGGACCAGTGGTGTAAATCAATCATGGTAAGAGAGAGACTCTGTACCCCCAACATTGAACCGGTTTCTGGGTCACTGCAACCAGCCCTGTAAATTGCCCCCAACTGTTTGTTACCGTTGTGTACATTCAACCAAAAACTAATATAGCAAAGCCATCAGAGATTATTTATAATCATAGTCACAGAAACTGGAATCCATCTCACCCGACACCCAAATGTATTTTAGGAGATTTTAACAACTGCGCTTTGTGCAAGGTCCTGCTCACGCACCACCGGTATGTGAAATGCCATACTGGGAGAAATAAGACTTGATTTGTGCTTTGGGACAATACCAAATGCTTTCTCTGCCACCACCAGACCTTCCTGGGGACATCAGACCACAATGTTGTCTACCTTCGGCCAACCTACTGTCGGCTTCTGGAGAGGGAGAAACCTACAGTTAAAACTGTCCAGATCTGGAACGACAACAGTATCACTTGTCTCCAGGGGTGTTTTGACTGTACTATGTGGGAGGTATTTGGTCTCCAGGGATGTTTTGACTGTACTATGTGGGAGGTATATGTTTTTACAGGGGTGTTTTGACTGCACTATGTGGGAGGTATTTGTTATCCAGGGGTGTTTGACTGTACTATGTGGGAGGTATTTGGTCTCCAGGGGTGTTTTGACTGTACTATGTGGGAGGTATCTGGTCTCCAGGGGTGTTTTGACTGTACTATGTGGGAGGTATTTGGTCTCCAGGGGTGTTTTGACTGTACTATGTGGGAGGTATTTGGTCTCCAGGGGTGTTTCGACTGTACTATGTGGGAGGTATTTGAGGACAAACTATGTAAACCTCTGTTTTGAGTCAGTTAGTGCCTAATTAGACCTGTAAAATCTTCCCTACCAATAAAAAAATCTGAAATCACTACTTAATAGGAAGAAGGCAGTTTATGCTGAGGGTGATGGACAGGCTTTAAGAGATGTACAATGTGAGATCAAAAGACAGATACTGGTGGACAAGGAGGCATACAAGCAAAGGGTGGAGAGGACACTCCCCTCAGGAACCTCAAGGGTGGCCTGGCAAGGGATAAAATCCATGGCTGGTCCCCCCCAAATAGGCACATAGGCAGAGGGAAAAACCACTGCTGACCTTGGGAGACATGAGGGCCAGAACATGGCTAATGAATTTAATGTTTTCTTCTCTCGATTTGAATCAGACAACTTTGTGTCAGAGGTTAAACAAATGGAAGCATTATTACAAATGTTTAAGAGGGTTGTTGTTAAAAAGGCTGATGTTTTGAAATTGTTCAGGGGATGTAATGCACACAGAAATCCCACGCCTAGACAAAATATGTATTAAAGCACTGTGCTGAACAACTAGCTGGTGTTTTTACTACATATTCCAATCCTTGTTCAACCAGCAACACGTGCCAGAATTGTGGAAAAGCAAAATAAATCCTAAAGCATCTAATCCCTCTGTGCTGAATGACTACTGCCCTGTCACCTTGACATCCTTTGCTTTGAGAAAATTGTGAAAAGTAATATTCTCAACGCCACCCAGAAGTTCCGCCCAGCAGAGGAGTTGATGCCATTCTTACTCTTCTCAACATGGTCTATAGACATCTAGAGGGCACTAAATCCCATGTCAGGGTTCTGTTTGTTGACTTTGCTTCTGCCTTCAACACAATCCAACCTAACTATCTGGCACAGAGACTCATAAGGGACTTCTCCTTAGATGGGGGGCTAGTCTTGTGGCTGTTGGACTTCCTGAGCCAGAGGTCACAGCGGGTCGAGGTGGGTCCCCACGTGTCAGACATACGCATCACCAACAAAGGCTCCCCAAAGCGATGTGGTTTGTGCCCACTCCTTGTACACTAATAGTTGTACTAGTTCCCATCCTGACAGACACCTCGTTAAGTTCGCTGATGAACCTGCCTCGATCAGCGTGTTGCATGATGACGAGGAACACCATGGCCCGGTCCTAAATGCCTTGTTAGAGTTGTGTGATGAATCTCACATGGTACTCAATACCAACAAAACCAAAGAGATGTGCATAGACTTCAGGAAGCGTACAACACCTTCCTCTGCAACATCTATCAGAGGTCAGAACGTAGAGATTGTAGAGGAATAGAAATATCTGGGTGTCCTCTTGGACAATAAGCTTCAGTGGAGTACATGTTCAGACCTGATCTACAAAAAGAGTGAGCAGAGATTTTACGTTATCAAAAAGCTGGGATCTTTTAATGTTGACTGTACTATATTGACTCTGTTTTACAATTCTTTCATTGGGAGAATTTTTGTTTGGTTTGGTTTGGTTCAGCCAGAAAAAATATGCTGAGATTGATTACACCACAGCAGGCAAAGTACTTGGAATCAAACAGACAGGCTTGGATGAGATCTTGAAGGTCAGGGCCCTCAGCAAGGCTCACACAATCATTTTAGACCCAGGCCACCCCCTGTACCCAGACTTTGAACAACTCCCCTCTGGGTGCAAATAGAGCACCCTCGGCAGGAAATACATAATAAGATAATATCAATCAATCAATCAAGTTTATTTTATATAGCCCTTCGTACATCAGCTAATATCTCGAAGTGCTGTACAGAAACCCAGCCTAAAACCCCAAACAGCTAGTGATGCAGGTGTAGAAGCACGGTGGCTAGGAAAAACTCCCTAGAAAGGCCAAAACCTAGGAAGAAACCTAGAGAGGATCCAGGCTATGAGGGGTGGCCAGTCCTCTTCTGGCTGTGCCGGGTGGAGATTATAACAGAACTATGCCAAGATGTTCAAAAATGTTCGTAAGTGACAAGCATGGTCAAATAATAATCATGAATAATTTTCAGTTGGCTTTTCATAGCCGATCATTAAGAGTTGAAAAACAACAGGTCTGGGACAGGTGGCGGTACCATAACTGCAGGCAGAGCAGTTGAAACTGGAATAGCAGCAAGGCCAGGCGGCCTAGGGACAGCAAGGAGTCACCACGCCCGGTAGTCCCGACGTATGGTCTTAGGGCTCAGGTCCTCCGAGAGAAAGAAAGAGAGAAGGAGAAAATTAGAGAGAGCCAAGATTTTCAAAATGTTCATAAATGACAAGCATGGTCAAATAATAATCAGGAATAAATCTCAGTTGGCTTTTCATAGCCGATCATTAAGAGTTGAAAACAGCAGGTCTGGGACAGGTAGGGGTTCCGTAAACGCAGGCAGAACAGTTGAAACTGGAATAGCAGCAAGGCCAGGCGGACTGGGGACAGCAAGGAGTCATCATGCCCGGTAGTCCTGACGTATGGTCCTAGGGCTCAGGGTCTCAGAGAGAGAGAAAGAAAGAGAGAACGAGAGAATTAGAGAGAGCATACTTAAATTCACACAGGACACTGGATAAGACAGGAGAAGTACTCCAGGTATAACCAACTGACCCTATCCCCCCGACACATAAACTACTGCAGCATGAATACTGGAGGCTGAGACAGGAGCGGTCAGGAGACACTAATAATTTGTGCCAGGTGTGATAGCCCTCCTAAACAGCTCTGGTTAATGTTCTGTTAGGTTCTAAATGAACCTAATAAAACTCACGGGCGCTTAATAAAGCTCAAACCAAGTTTATTCACCCATTGGGTGAACAGCTGCCTTAGACAAGGAACATATTCACACAAACACTGGTATTTAACCCTTTCTCCTATGCTGAGCCCCTCCTTAGCCATCTGAACATCTCTGTTGCTATCCAGAAGATTAGTGATATATGTTCTTCCTCACTTCATCTAACCTGACCTCTGCCCAAATTGCTCACTCCTCCCCAACTCACGGCTGTCATGTTGACTTGTACCAGACTGTGCCTCTTCTCCTCCCATAGGATCCCTGGTGGCAATAACAATAACATATCCTGACAGAATGTAAACGTTATACATTACCCTCTCTCCCCCAGTGACATGAATAAGTATATTTCATATCTAAAAGTCAGAACCCATCAGTCCCCCCTGTTGAACATTAACTCCATACTGTTCATCATAATATAAACTTGGAAATGACTTATCAATGAAGAAACAATAGAGCATGATTAACATTCACAGCTGATTATTACGTTTACAAATATACGACTTATGGCCTCTGATCTATAATCACGCTATGCACACTCTTATTCCCATTTCTCATCGGACAACAGAATGACATTCCTGCTGGAGCTTTTGGCTTCCTCCATTTTAGCTGTAGATTTGGACTTTCTCCATTTCCTCCTTCTGGTTCCTAAGAGAGTGATAGCACAAGACTTGAAAAGCAAAACGAAACACAAAACATTACAGTATTAATATTGTGTTAAGCTATATATAATTATATATGCAAAGAACAACCAAAGTCTGATAACATGACAATTCCCACTCTCTCTTCGCCCGACTCAATGTCTTCAGGATACTTTCCTGCTGGGTTCCACAAAAATGAAGGTTCTAAAAAAACATCCTCATGCTTTTACCCAGTCTTTCCCCTCAGACCACAGGCCCCCGAGAGGTGTTCCCAAGCCATGTCATTTTCACTTTGCTCAACTTGACCTCTTCTTGAGAAAATTCAGCACTGTATATACGTTTCAACATCAATGCGCTCAGAAAATTATATCCCAACAATGCTACCAAAGTAACCCCTGCTACTACTAACAATGCCCATGACGCATACCTCAAAATCCCTCTAGCCACCAACCTCTCCAATGACCTGTATTCTGCTACAGTCTGTACCTGTGGATAATACTCTCTTGTGCTCAGGTGAGATCGGTCCCAATCTTCTGGGAGATATATCAAGTGTTTGCTGGCTGGTAGAAATGTTGTAGAGATTAATGACGTTGAAAGAGTATACAATTTAACAAGGCTCTGAGTCACAGATATCTTGAAAGTTGACAATAGTGTCTGAAATGCCAACACTATCTCTGCTACTCTCACTGATGTGGGAATGTGTAACATTCAATTTAACGTCATAATAGTCTCTATATTGTGCACAGTTAGGTGTCTCCTTCTCCTACGAGCTACCTCATGTAACAATATACATTGAGTGGTATCATCCCCCAGAGACTATCAACCCGACCTTAATTTATGAGCACAACAGATCTTCCCCCAGTCACATTCCATTCTGCTTTACACCCTGATGTAAACATTCTGTCTCAAACACAGGCCTCGTATGTACCTCACCTCCTGATACAAATACATTTGCACATAAATAATTTCATCTAACCCACAACACATTAGTCACTATTATAGTTATGACCATACTAAAACATTCTGTATCAAACACAGGCCTCAAATGTACCTCGCCTCCTGATACAAATACATTAGCACATAAATCATTCCATCTAACCCACAACACATTAGTCACTACTATAGTTATAACCATGCTAAAACATTCTCAAATCAATTAGTCAATATACACCAATCCCTCCTCTGGAACTACGATCACTCTTATGTTCCACGACACCTAACAACAGATTGACTTGAACAGGGAAGAGAGAAAACACATGTTTAATCATTTTACACCATCCTTGATGCGATAAAACTAGGGAAAGAACCGTCCATCCGTTCCGTTCTATGCCCATGGGAGGCTAGTCTCCGTTCCCATCTCCTTCGTTTTCATCCTTGGGTGTTAACGCGAGACACAGACTGTGAGCCTTGTATGCAATTAATTGTACCGTGACATGCAGCAATCCATGTGTATTGATATGCTTTAACATTAGGATTAAGATGACATTGTAAAACAAAAACCCCTTCATGGTTGACTCAAGCTATCATCTAGTGAGTTCTCTAATAACCTCCCTCTCGGAGGACACTTAAAGATAAGGTTTCTAGCAAGAAAAACCCTCCCTAGACCTAATCAATTCCAGCAGTGCCCCCACCCCTCAGAGTTTGAGAGTAGCTCTCTCTTGCTGTATCCAAATCCTAATTTAAACCTTTGATAAATGATCCAACCCAAATGTAGAATGACAGTCATTAGTGCTTTGCTTTTAGTTTAACACTCTAATTCAAGCTTCTCAACCTAGCACACATCATCACGGTTAGAATGTACATTTACATTTACATTTACAAACCTTTTATTGCCGGTAATTACTCTTCTCATTACAACCCCCATTTGTCCCTGTTTTACTGTCGCAAGTGGCATGGTAATGACAGATCGGTATCTCAATGCATTCTTAGTCTAAATTGCTATACATTTTGCAGTGTGCAGACCTCCTCAATAAACCTGACACCTGAACTAAACAATTACGGGCACGGTTGACCACACCCCCCTTCTTATCCTTCTAGCGTGTCTTCATTGGTTCTTCTTCAGATAGCGTTACAGTTCATCTTCCCAACGGCACATACAGTTAAAGTCGGAAGTTTACATACACTTAGGTTGGAGTCATTAAAACTTGTTTTTCAACCACTCCACACATTTCTTGTTAACAAACTATAGTTTTGGCAAGTCAGTTAGGACATCTACTTTGTGCATGACACAAGTCATTTTTCCAGAAATTGTTTACAGACAGATTATTTCACTTATAATTCACTGTATCACAATTCCAGTGGGTCAGAAGTTTACATACACTAAGTTGATTGTGCCTTTAAACAACTTGGAAAATTCCCAAACTGATGGCTTTAGAAGCTTCTGATAGGCTAATTGACATAATTTGAGTCAATTGGAGGTGTACCTGTGGATGTATTTCAAGACCTACCTTAAAACTCAGTGTCTCTTGTCTTGACATCATGGAAAAATCAAAAGAAATCAGTCAAGACCTCAGAAAAAAAATTGTAGACCTCCACAAGTCTGGATCATCCTTGGGAGCAATTTCCAAACGCCTGAAGGTGCCACGTTCAACTTTACAAACAATAGTTTGCAAGTATAAACACCATGGGACCACGCAGCCGTCATACCACTTAGGAAGGAGATGCGTTGTGTCTCCTAGAGATGAACGTACTTTGGTGTGAAAAGTGCAAATCAATCCCAGAACAACAGCAAAGGACCTTGTAAAGATGCTGGAGGAAACAGGTACAAAAGTATCCATATCCATAGTAAAACGAGTCCTATATCGACATAACCTGAAAGGCCGCTCAGCAAGGAAGAAGCCACTGCTCCAAAACCACCATAAAAAAGCCAGACTACAGTTTGCAACTACACATGGGGACAAAGATCATACTTTTTGGAGAAATATCTTCTGGTCTGATGAAACAAAAATAGAACTGTGTGGACATAATGACCATTGTTATGTTTGGAGGAAAAAGGGGGAGGCTTGCAACCCGAAGAACACCATCCCAACCGCGAAGCACGGGGGTGGCAGCACCATGTTGTGGGGGTGGTTTGCTGCAGGAGGGTCTGGTGCACTTCGCAAAATAGATGGCATCGTGAGGTAGGAAAATGATGTGGATATATTGAAGCAACATCTCAAGACATCAGTCAGGAAGGTAAAGCTTGGACGGAAATGGGTCTTTCAAATGGACAATGACCCCAAGCATACTTCCAAAGTTGTGGCAAAATGGCTTAAGGACAACAAAGTCAAGGTATTGGAGTGGCCATCACAAAGCCCTGACCTCAATCCTATAGAAAATTTGTGGGCAGAACTTAAAATGCGTGTGTGAGCAAGGAGGCCTACAAACCTGACTCAGTTACACCAGCTCTGTCAGGAGGAATGGGCCAAAATTCACCCAACTTTTTGTGGGAAGCTTGTGGAAGGCTACCCGAAACGTTTGACTCAAGTTAAACAATTAAAAGGCAATGCTACCAAATACTAATTGAGTGTTTGTAAACTTCTGAGCCACTGGGAATGTGATGAAAGAAATAAAAGCTGAAAAAAATCATTCTCTACTTGTATTCTGACATTTCACATTCTTAAAATAAAGTGGTGATCCTAACTGACCTAAGACATGGAATTTTTACTCGGATTAAAAGTCAGGAATTGTGAAAAACTGAGTTTAAATGTATTTGGCTAAGCTGTATGTACGCTTCCGACTTCAACTGTATGTAACTCTTGCCTGTCACATTTGATGGCCCTTGATAATGTCCCGATTTCAATATCCAAATAAATGATTACGTTTTTCCCAAATACACAAGTCTCTCACCTGAGCGCCACCACCATTCTGTCTTGTCCATTTTCCCACCAGTACACCAGCAGCATGATAAAAGTTTGAACGTGATCTCTCTCCATGTTCACTCCACATGCACAGTCTCAGGACTCATGGCACACTCCTGCGCCAGTACCCAAGTTGATGGCTCGTACTCAGGTCACAGATAGAAGTGTTTAAAAGTCACTGTCGTATTGAACGCCTTTGTCACTCTTTCTTCAGCCGGTTAGGGAGGGTTTTGAGGTGTGTAAACTGTTTGCGGTCAAATCAGCTAAACACATATCACAATCCATTTGGAGTAACTGTTAACTCTTATTAACATATTTTTTTCCTTCTATATGCAGACTGAACAAAATACATTTGTGTATTTACCAAAGGGCCAGGGCACCAGGGAACTGGTCATTTCCAAACACATGAATCACATTGTGATTAAAAAACCAACAACACTGCATGTTAAATAAAAAATAAACAAATTTGAATAAACAATCAACTTAGAATTATAACTCTTGACAACTCCATAAGGAAATAATGGTATCCCACAAGGTAATGGTTAAAATAGACTAGAGACTGGTGTCTCCCGGTTTTGACCCTTGCCTACCTTGACTCTGAGCCCCGTCTGCTTGACCTCCAGCCTGCCCTGACCTCCAGCCTGCCTGCCACTCTGTACCTCCTGGACTCTGGCCTTGTTTATGATCTTTTGCCTGTCCACGCCCATTCTCTTGCCTGCCCCTTGGATTATAATAAATATCAGAGACTCAAACCATCTGCCTCCCGTGTCTGCATCTGGGTCTCACCCTGTGTCCTTATATACCTTGTGTTAGAATCAATATTATTGTGTCTGCAAATATATTACTGGAGAATACAGGTAACCTAATGTCTTATTCCAGTGTTACACCTCAAATATCACTGTTGTTGATAACACACATTGCCAAAATGATTCACACTTATCTTCCTATTTCCACATAATCTGTCACGGTTCCCCGCCCCAATAGGGCATAAACCAACCTCTCTCGTTATTCATACTGCTAAAATACTCAAATCATGTTCAAACAACATTTGAATATCTTTATCCTTTTTTAACCATGGATGAGGCTTTCCTCCAGACACTTTATCCATCCACTGGCACTATACTGCCTCACAGACACTGCGGCTGAGACTTTCACTATCTCATTACAGGATTAACAGGGAACCAACCCCACCCGGGTCTTACCCCCTAGGACTTACCCTTTGCATATCAGGTTTGAAGGTAAGACCCAGGTGCAGACAATGTCGAAGTAACAAAAGATTATTAGATCAAACACGAGCAGGCAAAGGTACAGGACGGCAGGCAGGCTCAGGGTCAAGTCAGGCAGTGGTCGGTAATCCAGAGTAGTGGGGCAAAGGTACAGGACGGTAGACAGGCTCAGGGTCAGGGCAGGCAGAAACAGGAAACAAAGGCCTGTGAGACATGGGTTTAACTGTGGACACATGAAAGGTAGGATGTATACGAAGGGTCTGGGGCAACAGAAGACAAACAGCAGAGGGGTTAATGACTTTGGAGATGGGAAACGGGCCGAAAAAACGGGGGGAGAGTTTGCAGGATCCCACCCGGAGGGGCAGATCCCGGGTGAGCAGCCATACCTTCTGCCCGAGACGATACCGAGGAGCCGGGGTCCGGTGGCGATCCGCTTGTCGTTGATACCCGGAGGTGGTCTTGAGGAGGGCCGACCGGGCCCATTACTCTCTCGCGGCAATCGCCCATCGATGCAGATGGTCAAAGCGATGAGGGAGTCAAGATCCGTGAGTAACTCCCGAGCAGCAAGCTCGTCCTTAACCTCCTCCGAGACGCCGTGCAGGAACATGTCGAACAGTGCTTCCTGGTTCCACACACTCTCCGCTGCCAACGTGCGGAAAGCCACCGCACAGTCGGCCACTCTACGGGCGTCCTGCCGGAGCTGGATTAGCTTCCGGGCAGCTTCTCTCCCGGAGAACGGGGCATCAAAACCTTCCTCCCCTCTCCCACGAACCCATCCAGATTCACGCACATGGCCAGCAGTTGCTCCCATACGGTGGTAGCCCAGGTGAGAGCCCTCCCAGACACCAGCGTGATGAGGTAGGCTATCTTGGAGCGATCCGAGGGGAAGGAGGAGGGCTGGAGCTCGAAAATGAGGGCACACTGAGCTAAAAACGCCCGACAGGTGCTCGGCTCTCCATCAAAGCTTTCCGGGGGAGGTAAACGGGGTCCCGGGAAAGTGGAGCGGCCGGTGGGGCGGTGCTGCTAACCGCCAAGTTACTGAGGGGCGGTGGGGTTACCACCGTGGTAGACTGCCCCCCAGACAACCCGCGGGAATAGCTCCAGCAGCATGTCCAACGCCCGGCAATGGTGCTCAGCCAACGTTTCTACCCCCTCCATAAGACCACGAAGCAATTCCTCGTGCCTACCAATGGAGGCTCATTGGGAGGAGATGGCGTTGCGCAGCTGGCCCGGGTCTGCTGGGTCAGTCATGGCCAGTTTGTACTATCAGGTATGAAGGTAAGACCCAGATGCAGACAACGTCGAATTAACAATGGTTTAATAATCCAACAGTGGCAGGAAATAGACGGGTCAAGGCAGGCAAGGGTCAGTAAACCAGAGGTGGGGCAACGGTACCAGACGGCATGCAGGCTCAGAGTCAGGGTAGGCAGAGGTCAATAATCCAGAGGTGAGGCAAAGGTAGAGGTCGGCAGACAGGCTCAGGGTCAGGGGCAGGCAGAGTAGTCAGGCAGGCGGGCTCAGAGTCAGGACAGGAAAGGGTCAAAACCAGGAGAGCGAGAAAAAGGGAGACTGGGAAAAGCAGGAGCTGAGACACAAAAACGCTGGTAGACTTTTACACAGGTATAAATACACATGGGATAATGGGGAAGATTGGCGACACCTGGAGGGGGGTGGAGACAATCATAAAGACAGGAGAAACAGATCAGGGTGTGACATTAATAAAGCTCAAACCAAGTTTACTCACCCTTTTATTTATTTATTTTTAGTTTATTTTACCAGGTAAGTTGACTGAGAACACGTTCTCATTTGCAGCAACGACCTGGGGAATAGTTACAGGGGAGAGGAGGGGGGTGAATGAGCCAATTGTAAACTGGGGATTATTAGGTGACCATGATGGTTTGAGGACCAGATTGGGAATTTAGCCAGGACACCGGGGTTAACACCCCTACTCGTACGATAAGTGCTATGGGATCTTTAATGACCTCAGAGAGTCAGGACACCCGTTTAACGTCCCATCCGAAAGACGGCACCCTACACAGGGCAGTGTCTCCAATCACTGCCCTGGGGCATTGGGATATTTTTTAGACCAGAGGAAAGAGTGCCTCCTACTGGCCCTCCAACACCACTTCCAGCAGCATCTGGTCTCCCATCCAGGGACTGACCAGGACCAACCCTGCTTAGCTTCAGAAGCAAGCCAGCAGTGGTATGCAGGGTGGTATGGGTCATACAGCTGCATAAAACAAGGTACATATTCACACATGCACTGGTATTTAACCCTTTATCCTATGCTGAGCCCCTCCTTACCCATCTGAACAGCCAATACATCTCTGTTGCTATCCAGAAGATTCATGATTTACTGTACATGTTACACTAAACCTAATTTCCTTGATAGGTTAGGTTTGATGTTTCACTATTTCTCATAGCGGATAAGTCAGCCCTGGTTGGATACTTCAGCCGTGGTTGGATGAGTCAGCCCTGGTTGGATACTTCAGCCGTGGCTTCTGCCTGCGGTATGTGCATGTGATAGGCAGAGGTAACAGACACCAAAATGTAGTCAGAGACCCGAGAGGAACATTCACCAAGGAAGGCTATCCCGTCTCAGAGACTCCAGCAAAGTCTCTGAGAGCGATAAGGAGTATGATTGCTACCGCGAATCCGACCATGACAGCGATGACAACTCGGACGATCATCACGAACAGCACCAAGAAACCCCGATCGATCCCTCCTCTCACACCGAGCTCATCTTTCACCCCTACCAGCCTTTCAACAAATGTTTCGCCAACTCCAGGGTGTTGATAGCTCACTACGCAGACTGTACCTTGGTCAACCACTCCGGGAAGCTTGTTGCAGATGACAGTCTTATAACATGTTATACAATAAATCTATGTTTTGTTCGAAAATGTGCATATTTGAGGTATAAATCATAGTTTTACATTGCAGCTACCATAAAAAATATCACCAAAGCAGCCGGAATAATTACAGAGAGCAACGTGAAATACCTAAATACTCATCATAAAACATTTATGAAAAATACATGGTGTACAGCAAATGAAAGATAAACATCTTGTGAATCCAGCCAATATTTCAGATTTTTTAAGTGTTTTACAGCGAAAACACAATATAGTATTATATTAGCTTACCACAATAGTCAAACACACAACCGCATTCATTCACCGCAAAGGTAGCGATAGCAAAAAAACAGCAAAAGATATAAAATTATTCACTAACCTTGACAACCTTCATCAGATGACAGTCCTATAACATCATGTTACACAATACATATATGTTTTGTTCGAAAATGTGCATATTTAGCGGTACAAATGGTTTTACAATGTGAATACGTAGTCAAAATGCACAAAATTCTCCGGAGATATTTTGGACAGTCACCTAATCTAATCAAATAACTAATCATAAACTTTACTAAAAAATACATGTTGTACAGCAAATGAAAGATACACTAGTTCTTAATGCAACCGCTGTGTTAGATTTTTAAAAATAACTTTAGTACGACATACAGCTTACGTTATAGCGAGATAGCGCCCGCAATAAGTGCGGAAAATACGACTAAACATTTTCCACAGAAATACGAAATAACATCATAAATGGTTCCTACTTTTGCTGAGCTTCCATCAGAATCTTGTACAAGAAGTCCTTTGTCCAGATTAATCATTTGGTTTTAGAATGTCCTCTTCTCCTGTTGAATTAGCAACCGTTTCTAGCCATGTGGCGCAAACGTGCCCAACTTCACATGACGCAAAGAAAAGAAAACTCCAAAACTCGCAATAAACGTTCAAAAAACTGATATAACTTGGTTGAAAAATACTACTTTATGATGTTTTTATCACATCTATCAAATAAAATCAGAGCCGGAGATATCTAACGTGTATACCGAAAGCTTTTCAGAAGGCAATCTGGGGTTCCTTCCCGCGCCTTGGTAGACAAAGGAAATTGGGGTCACGTCATTCCAAAAGCTCTTGTTCGGCCTCAGATCAAGCTAGACACCCAATTCCACCTCTCACTGCCTGTTGACATCTAGTGGAAGGCGTATGAAGTGCATGTAGATCCATAGATTTCAGGCAAATTAATAGGAAGGCCCTGGAACAGAGCCTCGATTTCAGATTTGTCACTTCCTGTCAGGAAGTTTGCTGCAAAATGAGTTCTGTTTTACTCACAGATATAATTCAAATGGTTTTAGAAACTTGAGATTGTTTTCTATCTAATAGTAATAATAATATGCATATTGTACGAGCAAGAATAGAGTACGAGGCAGTTTAATTTGAGCATGATTTTTTACAAAGTGAAAATAGCGCCCCCCCTACTGACAAAAGGTTACACATTCTAAACATATTTCAAAGAGAATATCCACACATTCTACTGAAACTATTCTTTCAAATTGGCTTATACTCCCCATCACACTGTCAACTCCATCGTATAGCCAAAGGATCAGGATGTTAGACCTATATCCCCTCGGGAATAGAACAGAACAAACACAACAATACAATACAATACACTCCTTCACATATCACTCAAGGTGTATATAAACTTCAATCCAAAACTTCAAAGAACTGAATCCTTCCCCACTTTTTTAACACATATCTCTCAGTATGAGAGTAGTGTATAAAACAAAATTACTACTGGTACAAAAGATAAAACAAAATTTCAAATAACATAATCAAATAAAAATCACTACTCTGAAAAACTCCATAAATATATATTTTTTAAACCCATATGGTCATAGGAAAATAGAATTAAAACAGCCTTAGTTAACTATATTTTTCAAATTACACAAATTACTTTGAAATCAGTATTACAAATGACCATAAATTCATTATCCAACTGGCTTTCCAATGAGGGTGATCAATCCACAACAGAAAGTCATGATAGAGGTCATAGGTCATACAAAACCCTTCAAATAAGTGTTTTTTACTATATTAGACAAATTATAAAAATAGTCCAACCTTTCCTACCTGTTTTATCCCAGTTCCCAGAACATTCCTTTATCAAAAGAATTCACGTGTTTAAAAACTCCGAAAATAAAAACTCATAAATATTCCATGTGCGTGCGTGCCCCTTTAAGATACCTTAGCACTAACACAAATTTTAACACAAATCAAACTTAGTATTTTAAAAACACCAACAAATAGTCATAACAAAAGTTATGTGTGTGTATTTGCAAACCTTAATGTAAAAACACACAAAAACTATAAGCGGTCCTGCTGCTGCACATTTGTGGCCCGCTGGAGGTCATTTTACAGGGCTCTGGCAGTGCTCCTCCTTGCACCAAGGCGGAGGTAGCGGTCCTGCTGCTGTGTTGTTGCCCTCCTACGGCCTCCTTCACGTCTCCTGATGTACTGGCCTGTCTCCTGGTAGCGCCTCCATGCTCTGGACACTACGCTGACAGACACAGCAAACCTTTTTGCCACAGCTCGCATTGATGTGCCATCCTGGATGAACTGCACTACCTGAGCCACTTGTGTGGGTTGTAGACTCCGTCTCATGCTACCACTAGAGTGAGAGCACCGCCAGCATTCAAAAGTGACCAAAACATCAGCCAGGAAGCATAGGAACTGAAAAGTGGTCTGTGGTCACCACCTGCAGAATCACTACTTTTTTGGGGGTGTCTTGCTAATTGCCTATAATTTCCACCTTTTGTCTATTCCATTTGCACAACAGCATGTGAAATTTATTGTCAATCAGTGTTGCTTCCTAAGTGGACAGTTTGATTTCACAGAAGTGTGATTGACTTGGGAGTTACATTGTGTTGTTTAAGTGTTCCCTTTATTTTTCTGAGCAGTGTATATTTCAATTTAATTCGAGAAAGGCTTTACATATGTTCCGAGGGAGAAGAAAAATCCATATCACTATCATATTAAAAGTCTTTATTGATATTTGGTCAGTACATGAGAAGGATGGAAGTCAGAATAATGAATTCAACAAGGTACATCGCGTAGAAACTACACACATTGTCAAACAGAAATGTATTTTGCCAAGGATTTAAAAAAAATAAAAGTCAACATCTAAAAGATAACATCCTTTAACATTGCAAAGCTACTAAAGTGAACTGTGGTTTGACTTTTATTGAGCATGACTACAACACCAGATGCTTGATCACTTGAGTTTGTCAAGAGTTCAAACACGAATGTTATCGATCTACATGTTCAAATAACCAAGAGACCAAAGAAAAAAAAGATCTAGCTTGAATCATACAAAACTCAAGTCATATGCACATACATTAATTAATTTCACGTAATGTTCCTGTTTAGCAATGCAATTATTTTCTTTAACTTGTGGAAGAGGTATCACGATAGGCAAAGGAGAGGAGAAAAAGTTCTGGACAGCAGTTCTGTGTTACCAACTATGCGTTTGTGTCTCGTATAAAAAGAAAAAGACAAATGACGTGTTATTATAAAGTACATTACAAAACTGTGCCACCGCTCGCGCTCAGGCCGTTCTGAGCCTGCCGCGACCCCGCAGTCCTGTTGCCCTTGACGACCGGGGCAGACTTGTCTTCGTGGGGGTCGGTGTTGGAGTCTGTGTCGTTTGAGTGCTGCGTCAGGGACGTCTCGCTGCCCGTCGGGGAGTCCACGCTCTCATACCCTGTGCTCAGCTGGCTCCCGAACCCCCCTGCTGCTGTACCCCCTGCACTGCCACCAGTCTGGCCCCCCGCTGCCTCCTCTGAGTGGTTGGAGAGTTTCGTCTCGCCCTCACCGGGGCTGGAGACCATGGGGGACGGGGGAAAGTCTTCCTCTGTGCTGCTGACCTCGCGGTACAGGCTGGGGGTGGTCGCCACATCCCTCAGGGAGGATGAGCTGCCATTGCTTGGTCCGTTGGAGACCCTTCCGCAGTCTTTCCCGGCTTGGGCGGAGGGCTGCTCGGGCTGGCTGGGGGGCTCGGCAGAGGGTGAAGTCCTGATGGGGCCTGCCCCGGCAGAGGCAGCCTGAGCTGGGTTCTGGGAGAGCTGCTGACGGGTCTCCCTGAGCTGCTGCTGGAGGACCAGGATGGTGCTCTGCATGCCCTCTACTTCCTCATCCAGCTGGATGATGAAATCGTTCAACTCTGGGAGGGATGAAAACGGACAAAGCCACATGTCAGAATACAGGGAGATCGGACGCAGTCAGGTTCAAGAAAGAAAGCCCCAGGTAAATGAAGGCAAACATTAAAAAAAAATGCTAGGAGGAAAATACACTGAATATTAGAAACATGTCTAACAAAAGCTCCTGCATCTGAATGTACAGGTCTGCTGAATACACACAGGGGAGAATATAGCTCCTCCAATGCAGAGGTTACAGACCACACTTTACTGTAGCACAGATTAATAAACTGGGGAGCTACAAAGCACACATGGTTCTTCACAGTGCTGAAATTTAACATTTAAAGCTTACTTTTTTTATGGATACTATTTGAACCCAGGTCTGAGTAGATGGAGGTGGGCTGTTGTGTTCTCACCGTCTTGGCTGCTCTTGAGCTCCTCGCTGTACTTCTTCTGCAGGGCCAGCTCTGCCTCCAACTGTGCGATACGTCCCTGGGACAGCTGCCTCCCCAGCTCCTGGTTCTCCTGGATCAGCATCCGGCACTTGGCCATTAGCTTCTTCCCCGTCTGGCTGCAAGGGAGACAGGCCTCACATCACACAATGAACCAGGGCACAGCCAAATGCCACCCTCAGGCAAGGACAGCCCAATCAGTCCAGTGACCTAACTAGGTGGTCACTATGGTGGTGTTCCAGGTTATAATTTATGCAGTCAAGCTCTGTAGATTATCAGATCACCTCACATTGCTTGGAGAGGTGTTTAACATTGCAGGTAACACATTGAGATCTTCTGATATGTGCAGAACGACTGCATAAAAATAAAAAATAAAAATTGTACATGGAACACCACCGTCCCCACCCATCCACTAACACTATGAATCTTGCCTATCCATACAGCAAGTTTCCATTTTCCAAAGTAGTACAGTTATAGATAGATACCGGAGACCGTATGGACTTGGCAAAGGATACCAGCAACGATAGCATAGATGCACATTCCGATAAAACATTCTTATGCAGCAGCAGTACCTTTACCTTTTGAGTACCCCTATGCACATTTTACTACTACAAGTGGGCGCCTACACAGTCAGCAGGATGAGAACCAAGGTAAAGTACCCAGTTTCAGCAACCGTACATTTGGTTTCTACACACCCAAATTGTACTTTCAACAGCAAATTAGACCCAAAGAAATCCTAGTCTGTCACAACCGACCAGCTTCTACTGGTGTGAGTATTACTCAGTCAGCACCTTGGACAAGGTCACCTGAGGTAATCATGCACTAACCACCACAAAACATCCTCCGCTTACTCTTTTAAACAAGGAAAACACATGCTTAAAATTGCATTGACATTTCAGAGGTACCATGGCAGCCAGGGAAATCAACTTCAGAAGTCACCACGTCACTTGAAACCTAGGAACACTGCAAGTCGCAACAGTCTATATAGATACTTCCTAAAAACACAGCAGCTTGGACACTGGTTCCAGAAGCATCTGTGAAAAATCATACTATTGAAAATGAACTGTGAGAGGCAACTGATGAGATTTGAGATTACATTTCGTAATACTTGACAACAATGCATTGTCTGACAAGGATGTTGCATCCAGCTTTACCACATCGAAAGCAGTATTTTTGACCATCAATAGAATGACGTTAGCCAGGTATTGGAAAAATAAAAACCAGACATTCTTAGGAGAAACTGGATGAGCAGCTGATAGTGAATTTGAAGTCTAAAAGATTAGAAAACACACAATCGTGTTACTCTGGTTGCTACCTGAAAAGGTCAAGGGCTATCAACTCTTCTTGCTTGCCATCAACAACGGAAAATGTTGCTTCTTTTAAGAAAACAACTTCCAATGGATCATACCCATCATTGCTGGAGTCTTGTGGTGAGTACAACATAATAGTAATTTTACGGGTTGTTCCCACCACGAGTGTTGTAACTATATTGATGGCCAGATATCCAAGGCGGGATATAGGCTGTTTATTGCTCTGTTTGAAATTGAAAAACCAATCAATGAATTGCATATTGCCGATAAATTACAATTTCCCCCAATTAATTACATCCGTAAAATGTCAACTGGAATTGAACCCCCCCCCCCCCAAAACCAAAAAAAAGTTTACGGGTGCTAGGGAGGAGGGAGTGTGAGGTCAACAACAACATAAATACACAAAGAACAATATCATATTGGACTGAATAAATACATTCTCATGAAGTGGTAACATTACTCGTTTCACACATTTGTAATCATTATGAGAAAATATCACTCGAGCACCAACTGCAGTGTGTACGTTTTACAATGAACAATTTGGAAACATCAAGCGTCAAAATAACGTAGCCTACGGGATGTTCTTTTTTTTTTTTACCAAGGTCACCAAATCGAACAGAGCAAATGTCTGACACACTGCAGTGCAAGAGTATTTAAGAGAACCCAAAAAAGAGGAAAGTAAATGAAACAGAAACATAAGAGGCAACTCACAAAATAAAACATGTAAATACACTCTACCCGTATGTGGGCCCATGCTCAAAGACACAGGCAATCAGACCTTCGCTCACGCACGCCTCAACCATAGTCAATTCTGGACTGAGGGTCTGGCTCCTCCCCCAGAGTCTTAAACATTCTACTGGCTCCTCCCTACAAAGTCTTAAAGTTTTTCCTAGAACCGTTCCCACAGTATTTTCATTGTATTCTACAATCTGTCCAAGAGTCTTAGAGTCTCAGGAGCACTAGTGGGTATGGGTGTGGCGTTTTCCACTTAAACGTCTTTAGCTAGAGGGGCATCGTCTTTAAATGTTCAATTGGTTATTTAGGCTAAGGGTGCTCTCCCTGCTCCGGCAGTTTGCCCAAGACTGCCTCAATCTCCACCATAACAACCCCCCCATTTAATAAGGCAACTGTCTGGCTTGGGCTGAGAGGGGGAGGGTGGGGGGCATATCCGTGTCGGACGTGACCACCTCTTCAGGAACAGTCCCGACTCCTTCAGGGCCCCTGGACGGTGAGGGGGGAATGAGAGAGCTGAAACACAAGTGTCACCTGACCATACTGTTTTTTTCATTCAGTTTAGATTATGTGATATGTAGCTGGGGGACAGTAAAAGAGTACACAAAACATGGATGGCAGTTTGTTTTTTGTGTTTTTGGTAAAGTCTGAGTCTTGTGGTGAGTACAGCATTTCTCAGCCATCCCCCCCACCATGATTCCTGCATGCCTGCAGTGGGGGTGGGGGGTGTGAGGAGGTCTTGACTTTTTTTGTGGGGGTGGGAGGAGGAGGGGGAGTTATTTTGATTGTCTTTACCTATCTGGTGTAAATTTCCAGGCACTCAGTTCATTTTGGGCCTGCTCCAGTTTGTCTTTAGTCTGTTCCAGTTCACCCTTCATTTTGAGGAAAAATAAGTTGATGGCCGGGTCTACCATGGATGACCGCAGTTGGGCGGCACTGGGTTGCTGTACTTGCTTGAGGTACTGGATCTGGGTCTGCAGGTTGAAAGAGGTAAGTGTCAATAAAGGCACAAGCACATAAACTCAACCTACAAAATCCCTCCTTAAGCTTCTGAAAGTTAACAGAAATACATTGACTTAATTTACACAAGAGGCAATGGATGTTGCGAATAATTTAGCTATAAAAGCACAGTCCCCATTACTGTAGCTGAACAAAGTCATGCTTACACGTTATTTATTTAACTTTGTAAATCATTATTGAAAATAAGTTATTGCCTCCAAGAGACAACTTCCTGTTAAACTACAGTGTAAAAGACAGCTTTGGGGTGATTAGCCTAAGTGTGGGACTGGACTCATCTTGTACACCCAACTGGCCGAGTCAGTTTGATTAAACTCAGTTGCCCGACAGAAGGAATGGCATTTGCTGTTGGGTGAGCCGCTATGCAGTCATTCAGAGAGTGAGAGGTCTGACAAGCAAGGCTTCACATTGTCGCCAGTAGAGATATGGGGGGGGGAATCGATACAGTTACATATTAGGGATATCATTTTTAAACATCCTTTTACGATATATTGTATCGTTTTGACAATATCGTAATAATATTTTGCTCTACTTGGCTGTACCAGCACTAAAACTATTTACATCATAGCTTGTTCTACATCATCTTTTTAAATAGGGAGTCAATGTTTTCAGCACTTATTTCCATGACTGATCAAAACTAGTTTTCAAGACTCTTGTCCCGCTGCAGCAGACATATGGTGAGCAATATATTTTGAACATCGAATCGCAATACAAATTGTATCCGCACCTAAGTATCGCGATAATATTGTATTGTGAGGTCCCTGGCAATTCCCAGCCCTAGTGGCCAGTGTTTATGTTAATGTTAGCTCTAGTGTTATTTTGTTTCCATCAGGAGTATGACACTAAAGACTTGGGGCAAGCAGGGAGGAGTAAACTATTGACAAACCATTGATAAGGTGGAAACTCTGCTATACTGTACCCCCCTTTCCCAGCACAGCTTGGGAATAGGACTTAGACTAAGGTCAATACCTACACTTGTATCCAAAAGGTTGAGGTCTGCTGCGTGACAAACATTTTGTTACTAAAATAGACCTACATATATCCCCCAGTCCCCTCATTTAGAAAAACAGCAGGAAGTATTGCAGTGGGATACTTACTGTACACTCTTGCATTTCCTGCTCCTTGGTAGCGAGCCGCATGACCAGGATGTTCTCCCTGCGTGACGCCTCCTGCTGCTGCTGCTTCAGCTTCTCCTCAGACTCCTTCAGCCCAGTCACATCGTTCGCTGAGACGGTGAGTAGAGAGAAACAAGGCACAGTTAACCTGTGTCAACTGAAAAGGAGCCATCAACACCTAAACAAAAACAAACTTTAAAAAGGGTGTTAAGTGTGGGTATTTGTTCTTCTAAAATGCAAAACTGATATCCAAAGCCTACCACTAAAATCATAGGATAATCCTTTCCTATCAACAGCTGACTCTTATTCTATTGAAGGATTACTTGGTAAAATGTTGGAGTAGGCCTACATTGTTTGGAGCACTTACAATTCAGATCAGCATATTTTGCCTCCAGGATCTGGACATAGGCTTCATGTTGGTTCCACCTAAAGGACCAATAATAAACAAACACACTTGTTATCACATTCAAACATAAACAATCATCCCACCCTCCTCCATCTACAGTAGTGTTATCTATTTACCTCACACACAGTTCCTCTCTGGTCAGGGTCTTCATGTCAGATTCACTGAGGCGAACCTGAATGAAGACGGGAAAGAGTCAGCAAGTAAAAGGCTTAAGCTGCATATAACTGTCAATACGGGAATCTTGGTTAACAAATAGAGGCGCCCTCACCTTCTTTGGAAGAGGTTCCTCATTTGTCATTCTGAGCTCTGAAAGGGAAGTAAAAGTAGTACCAATTTATTGAGTGGAAGTTTCAAGAGTAAGCCATTCAATAATGATACATGAGCTGCTACAGCAGATAAAGCAAATATTCTGGAAGTTACTTTTCGTAACAGGTTAGGAGCATTGAGGTATAAAATAATGTTTTAGAGAACATTTCGCTAACCATAACATTAAGCTAGTTCTTCTAACCTACTGCGAAAAAGTCACGTCCGGTCAGGGCTGTATAAAAAGTGGCATGATTTTAGGGAATCTCTTAAAGGATTACGTTTACTAGCTAGCGAAATTGCTATTGTTACCATAATATACCAACTAGCTGCAGTTGCTAGTAAACTTGAAGTATTCAAATATTTGTGCATTTGTCAAGTCTCATCCATTCTCTTTGTTTGCTTTAGTTCTAACGTTAGCTAGCTAGTCCTCATGCATCTCCCATGTTAACAGAGTGCAAATCCACAACACGTAACATTAGCTAGTTTGCTAATATACTAGCTTAACTGGCTAACGTTACGTTTAGCCACCTAACGTTAGCTAGTTAAAACCGGACTTCTATTACAACTCTGATTCTTTATGTTAAAATCGATGATAGCAATTCCATTCATATGTGTTTGTTAAATTTTAAAGCATTTATTAGCAGGATAATACGTAATGACCAGCCAACTGTTACATTAGCTAACGTTCGCATGTCTCGACAAGAAAACAAAATAACTAACACCTCACATTTGGCCCACGTCAGACTTACGAGCTACCTTGGAATTCAGTCTAACGATGTGTTACGTACTTTTAAGGATGATCTCAAATAAATGTATAAAATGTGCATCGCCTTAAACTGTTTTACCAAAAATGTTCAGCTAACGTTAGCTACCTGTCGGTTATCGTGTTCTGCTTCTTGTTGTCACAAAATGGCGGAGAAAGAAGAGAATCCAGACTCTCCCCCTGCAAAATTTGCGTTCCTCTTCCTTTCGCGGAGTCGTATTCGCAAAACCCTGCCGCAAATGAACACCTACCGGACCCGTTTCCTTCAATATTCGAAACCAGTATGTATTGAACGCCTTAGTACTAATATGCAACGTTACAATCCGATTTTAATAGGTTTCTAACTTAATGATTGTTATTCGAATTCGCCACGGTAGAGATTCGGTGTCGCCGCCATCATCCGAGAGACGATGGCAACCACAGCAGCGCATCAAAGCTCTCTACTTGCTACAGTGCTGAAGGGGCGGGCTGAGTTCACATGATGCTATCAGATATTTTAGGCAGGCTAACTTTGTCACTACAGAATAACATTAATTTCAATTACTATCCATCCAAACCATTTAGATTAAACATGTTTTGAACTAGACAGATAAATAGTTTTTCAACATCTTCGGAAAATGCTAAAATAAACGGGATCCACAACATGCATTACTCTACGTTTTGCTGTAGGGTCCTGTCATTAGTTGGCTAGCTGGAAAGTTAGATGTGTTGAAGTGTAATCAGCTGAATTCTGCTTTAAAGTAACATTAAACAATATTGTTTTAAAATGTCACCCAGTCATTAATACAAGAGTTCACCTGTCAAGTTTGCTAAACGTGAGAAATGCAGCTTGGGGAAAAAAAAGTTAGCCACCCGGAAGCAAATGGGATGGGTGGAACTATGATATATAATGGTGGGGAGGTGTTCTAACGCTCGAAATGTTTTTATTCGGCACAACGTAGCTATTCCCCTTTGCACTAAACGTTATCGTAAGTATACAGTACAAATAATGTTTGCCTTGTATACGGTTTGTAGTAAAATGTGTGTGTATAAATAAATACGTATCCGATGCCACCCCCACGTACTGATATGGTATCTTCTAACAGTGATGTTGAATTTCAAGGGCAGTTCTACTTCTATTCTGAACGGTGAGAAGAAACATGAGCATGCTAAGCAGAGTGGGTCAAGTGCGCAGGTAAAACTACAAAATGCAATGAAGTTATCCATTCGGTAACAAGCCATGATGTATACAAGATGAAGGGCGATAACAGACGAATGTTGCTATTGTTACGTTGTTAGTTTTACATGAGGATTGTTAGTTATAGCTGTTTAGCTAGCTTGTGTTAGTAGTTACCTTTTAATAGTTACTAGTAGCTAGCTAGTTAGGTAACGTTAGCTACTCCAATATAACGAAAAGCATTACCCAGCGTGTTACTGGCAATTCAGAAATTACTGACAGTAATATCTTCGTTTAACAAACCGTTTTAACAAGTTGGTAAGCAGAAATGGTCTTACTTGTGCATGTGGTCGGCCAACAAGTATGCATAAAAGTTGTCAATATTAGCTACAGTGGGCAGAACAAGTATTTGATACACTGCCGATTTTGCAGGTTTTCCTACTTACAAAGCATGTAGAGGTCTGTAATTTATCATAGGTACACTTCAACTGTGAGACGGAATCTAAAACAAAAATCCAGAAAATCACATTGTATGATTTTTAAATAATTCATTTGCATTTTATTGCATGACATAAGTATTTGATCACCTACCAACCAGTAAGAATTCCAGCTCTCACAGACCTGTTAGTTTTTCTTTAAGAAGCCCTCCTGTTCTCCACTCATTACCTGTATTAACTGCACCTGTTTGAACTTTTTACCTGTATAAAAGACACCTGTCCACACACTCAATCAAACAGACTCCAACCTCTCCACAATGGCCAAGACCAGAGAGCTGTGTAAGGACATCAGGGTTAAATTGTAGACCTGCACAAGGCTGAGATGGGCTACAGGACAATAGGCAAGCAGCTTGGTGAGAAGGCAACAACTGTTGGCGCAATTATTAGAAAATGGAAGAAGTTCAAGATGACGGTGAATCACCCTCGGCCTGGGGCTCCATGCAAGATCTCACCTCTTGGGGCATCAATGATCATGAGGAAGGTGAGGGATCAGCCCAGAACTACATGGCAGGACTTGGTCAATGACCTGAAGAGAGCTGGGACCATAGTCTCAAAGAAAACCATTAATAACACACTACGCCGTCATGGATTAAAATCCTGCAGCGCACGCAAGGTCCCCCTGCTCAAGCCAGCGCATGTCCAGGCCCGTCTGAAGTTTGCCAATGACCATCTGGATGATCCAGAGGAGGAATGGGAGAAGGTCATGTGGTCTGATAAGACAAAAATAGAGCTTTTTGGTCTAAACTCCACTCGCCGTGTTTGGAGGAAGAAGAAGGATGAGTACAACCCCAAGAACACCATCCCAACCGTGAAGCATGGAGGTGGAAACATCATTCTTTGGGGATGCTTTTCTGCAAAGGGTACAGGACGACTGCACCGTATTGAGGGGAGGATGGGTGGGGCCATGTATCGCGAGATCTTGGCCAACAACCTCCTTCCCTCAGTAAGAGCATTGAAGATGGGCCGTGGCTGGGTCTTTCAGCATGACAATGACCCGAAACACACAGCCAGGGCAACTAAGGAGTGGCTCTGTAAGAAGCATCTCAAGGTCCTGGAGTGGCCTCGCCAGTCTCCAGACCTGAACCCAATAGATCATCTTTGGAGGGAGCTGAAAGTCCGTATTGCCCAGCGACAGCCCCGAAACGTGAAGGATCTGGAGAAGGTCTGTATGGAGGAGTGGGCCAAAATCGCTGCAGTGTGTGCAAACCTGGTCAAGAACTACAGGAAACGTATGATCTCTGTAATTGCAAACAAAGGTTTCTGTACCAAATATTAAGTTCTGCTTTTCTGATGTATCAAATACTTATGTCATGCAATAAAATGCAAATGAATTACTTAAAAATCATACAATGTGATTTTCTGGATTTTTGTTTTAGATTCTGTCTCTCACAGTTGAAGTGTACCTATGATAAAAATCACAGACCTCTACATGCTTTGTAAGTAGGAAAACCTGCAAAATCGGCAGTGTATCAAATACTTGTTCTCCCCACTGTATATACCCTGGCATTATTTTGACACTTGTGTTTATTGCCTTGTTTGTAATAGACAGCATCATGAGTCAGGCCTTGCCCCCTTGACTTGACAACTCAACACCTTGCTCAGGCCGCAACAGGCAACTTCTGAACTTCATAACATACTATAGCTAACGTTCTTTTTCTCATCTGCCAGGACTAGAGCAAGTTGCTATCTATTCTCAACACAAGTAGCTTGTTAATCTTAGACAAATGATGCTATGTTGTGAATGATACGGTAGACCCCCCCCCCCCCCCCCCCCCAGAAATTCCGGTCAATTGTGCAAGACTCTAAATCAGAGACAATTTGACCTTGTGTGAACTCTCCCTAACTAATCCAACCTCTTCCCAGGCTGTCAGCTGGGGCCATGAGCTGCTTCTAAATGGAAGCTGGCTTGCAGCAACCATTACGGGTTGAGCTGAAAACAGTTTTACTGCTTATGCTTGATAACATTTCCCACGGACGGGAATGACATGACATTAACATATCTCTATTTCCTGGTGGTTTTAGGTGTGCTGCCACCGTGAGCCCTGTCCTGGGCACGGTGGCAGCCAGATGGAAGCACTCGCTCCCTGACCTGACCTATGACTATGGAGCCCTGGAGCCCCACATCAACGCAGAGATCATGCAGCTCCACCACAGCAAGCACCACGCCACCTACGTTAACAACCTCAACGTCACAGAGGAGAAGTACCTGGAGGCACTGGCCAAAGGTGAGAGGAAAGCCTGCTGCTTAAGACCTGAGTGATTTACAAAAAGTGATGATATTAGGGATTGTGTAGTTCCTGGATGAGGTTCCCTTTTGAACATTTAATTGAGCCATAAATGCATACCTGTCCTGTATTTGCACTTGTAGTGTGTAGCCAATCCTTTACCTGCATTTGTACATGTGATGTATTTCAGGTGATGTGACAGCACAGGTTTCTCTCCAGCCTGCTCTGAGGTTTAATGGAGGAGGCCACATCAACCACACCATCTTCTGGACAAACCTCTCCCCAAATGGCAGTGGAGAACCACAGGGTGAGTAGCCTCGGACAACAGGCTTCTCTCGCGTTGTTCAAAAGGCTGAGGTAGTTTTTGGTAGGAAGAAGCTAGATGAAAACTAGTGACTCGTTGCCACAAACCAATCCAATATTTTGTGTCGGTAGAGCTCCGAACAGAGGTGGTATTTAAGATTTTTTTTCTGACTTGCATCAAGCTAGCTAGCATAAGATCCCAAAAATAATGCAGCATAGGATACAAAAAAAATTCCGACCCGGTAAGAAAAGAGACGTGGACGTAACCAATAGGACATGCCTCTCCTGAGGGGAAATGCCAGATGTATGCAGAGCCAATCAAATCCAAGTGTTAACAGCCACTGTGCCCATTTAAAATGTAAAATCCAATACTGAAGTTCTCCAGACTTACAGATTTAGAAGGCCTCTCAAGACTACATGGTGAGCAGCACAATTGGGAGTTTGAAGTAGCAGTTTGAGAAACTTCTTTCCCCTAATCTTTCACTAACTATTCTTCACACGTTGTTGTATATTATAATTTGCAACTATCACGGGTTTATACAATTTGTGGGAAAGTAGCAACTATGGCATATATCTTCCACTTGCATTTTCAATTCAGACTCTCTCCTGAATTTGCTAAATTGTTCTTATGGTCAACCCATTGGAAACTTGTATGTAATTCTGATCATTCTTTGTTTGTCCATCCTGTCACAGGTGAGCTGGCAGCGGCCATCAACCGTGACTTTGGCTCCTTCCAGGCATTGAAGGACAAGATGTCTGCCGCCACTGTGGCGGTCCAGGGCTCAGGCTGGGGCTGGCTGGGCTTCGACAAGGAGAGCGGGAAGCTCCGTATCACAGCCTGCCCTAATCAAGACCCACTGCAGGGAACCACAGGTCAGTGGCTACTGGCTATGTCCCAGTATTGTTATATGTTATCTTGTTCATGTCTGTGTGGGGCTCTAACAAGGGTACAGTGCCAGTGAGTGACATACAGTAGTGATTCACCTATATTACATTTTTGGCCGATATCGGTATCTGATATTTTCCTTGCCAAAAAACCCGATACCGATATTTAACATTTCTGCGGCCTTTTAAGCATTCTAGTACCGTTAAATAGTTAACACACACATGGACGCAGCGGTCTAAGGCACTGCATCTCAGTGCAAGAGGTGTCACTACAGTCCCTGGTTCGAATCCAGGCTGTATCACATCTGGCCGTGATTGGAGTCCCAATTGGGCCGACATTGTAAATAAGAGTTTGTTCTTAACTGACGTGGCTAGTTAAATAAAGGTCACACACACCACACTGACCAGAAAGTTATTTTGTTGGCATTTACCTATGTTCCCATTACCAGTAAAACATAATCAAAACCTATTTCTTTCACTTACTTGCTGTGCTGTTTTGTTGTTCAGTCGTTTCATTCTCAACCAGGATTTCTATGGAACGCCGTTTGGGTCTTTACGTGTCAAAAAAAGATACACGTAGAATAACACTTTGACGTGTCAAACACTATTTGACCAATCAAGACCTGAATATGACTGCACGTCTGAATTTAACGTGTTCATACATTTGTTACGTAGTTATTACACATTGATTACACTCACTCGTATTTCATATGTCACAATGATTCATTGATATGTGTGCTATGATGCTGGTGAAGTTCTCGTGCATTCAAAACACATTTTTGAATGCTAAAACTAAAAATGTGGTAAGCATATGCGTTCATTTGTTAGATTGCAATTAATTTCCTAACTAGACTGATGTTATTGTGGAACAGATGGTCATAAAGATAGCTAGCTCATGGATGCAAACAATGTTCTTCCCAAAAAACATAGAAAAACAACATAATCTAGGTGTCATCTAAAATAACCCTTATTTAAAAAAAGTTATTTTTTGATTAATGCTGGTGGGACCCATCTATGTGAAGCTAGCCACAATAAGGATTGGCCACAATAGTGGACTTTGGTTAGCCTTCAAAATAAAAGTATGGTATAATTCTACTATTCGTATTAATTTGCATCACTGTCAATGACATTTTATTTTGAAGACAAACTGCAAATTCAACTTGTGCCTAATCCTTATTGTGGCTAGCTTCACAACACATAACCCAGTCCGTCGAGCCTCATTAGCCAGATGAAGCAAGCTGGCTGCTTAGAACATCAGCTTTAGGCAACAGGGTTAAGTAGCTGGCTAGCTATTTATTTTCATGAACTGAAGTTCAATTTCAACAGGAGAACAGCAAGTGGCAACCTAGCTTATACTTACTCACAAGGATTCCTAAATCATTGCTAAGAATAATGAATGACCACTCTTTTTACTGGTCATTGTTTTCAGGCTATTTGTAATTGGTGCTACCCCAGAAGTTGCGGTCGAACAAATTTTGCTTTCTAACCAACGCGGTATTGTACATGCATCATTCCTGGCCGGTGTTTGCTTGTTTGCAGACTTTTTATGTACAGCTTTGACAGTGCTAATGTATCTTTTTTGACACGCGAAGACCCAGACGGCGTTCCATAGTATGTATGTCGTGAAGCTAAAAGCAGTGATGCTATTACTGTGGAACTCGGGTTGGGCAATAGCGCACTTGGTAGTGTGTACTGCTGCCTGACCAGTCGGCAAAAGCCAACAGCACCCACGACAGAGAATGGTTGATTGTCAAGGGCAATGAATTCCATTGTCTTGGCTTTAATGGTTTTCACCTTTGAGTTGTTTTGCTGAAATTTTTTTACTCTTTGAAATGACTGCTCGACTTATCGACTGCTTGATCCACACAGCAGACATTGTGGGCTAGGTTAGGAATGCTGTGTTAAACGTGTACCGCTTTGACATCGGTTTTTAACATCGGCGTTAAACTAGACATCGGGCCGATACCGAGGTTGGCATTTTTAGCTAATATCGTCCGTCTCTATGTTCACCGATATCGTGCATCCCTAACATACAGTGCCTTCAGAAAGTATTCACACCCCTTGACTTTTTCTACATTTTGTTGTGCTAATCCATTTTAAATTCAGACCTTAAATCGAGATGTTTTTGTCACTGGTCTACACACAATGCTCCGTAATGTCAGTGGCATAATGTTTTGAGAAATGTTTACAAATTAACTAAACATTAAAAGCTGAAATGTCATGAGTCAATAAGTATTCAGCCTAAATAAGTTCAGGCCAAAAAATGTACTTATTAAGTCACATAAATAGCTTGGACTCACTGTGTGCAGTAATAATGTTTAACATGATTTTGGAATGACTACCTTCTCTGTACCTCACACATACAGTTGAAGTCAGAAGTTTACATACACCTTAGCCAAATACATTTAAATTGTGTAACTTGGATCAAATGTTTTGTGTAGCCTTCCACAAGCGTCCCACAATAAGTTGGGTGAATTTTGGCCCATTCCTCCTGACAAAGCTGGTGTAACTGAGTCAGGATTGTATGCTTCTGTGCTCGCACATGCTTTTTCAGTTCTGCCTTCAAAACTTCTATAGGATTGAGGTGAGGGCTTTGTGATGGCCACTCCAATACCTTGACTTTGTTTTCCTTAAGCCATTTTGCCACAACTTAGTAAGTATGCGTGGGGTCATTGTCCATTTGGAAGACCAATTTGCGACACAGTCAACTTGGAGCATGTAAACTTCTGACCCACTGGAATTGTGATACAGTGAAATAATCTGTCTGTAAACAATTGTTGGAAAAATTACTTGTGTCATGCACAAAGTAGATGTCCTAACCGACTTGCCAAAACTATAGTTTGTTAACAAGAAATTTGTGGCGTGGTTGAAAACGAGTTTTAATGATTCCAACCTAAGTGTATGTAAACTTCCGAATTCAACTGTGTGTGTATGTCTCTCTCTCTCTTTCTCTCTATCTCTCTTATGTCTGTGTGTGTCTCTGGCTGACTGTAAGTGCCCTCAGTTGAGCAGTGAATTTTAAACCGATTCAACCACGAAGACCAGGGAGGCTTTCCAATGCCTGGCAAAGAAGGGTACCTATTGGTAGATGGGTTTTAAAAATAAAAGCAGACATTTAATATCCCTTTGAGCATATTAATTACACTTTGGATGGTGTATCAATACACCCAGTCACGACAAAGATACAGGCATCCTTCCTAACTCAGAAGCCGGAGAGGAAGGAAACCGCTCAGGGATTTCACCATGATGCCAATAGTGACTTTAAAACAGTTACATGGTTTAATGGCTGTGATTGGAGAACTGAAGATGATCAACATTCTAGTTACTTCACAATACTAACCTAATTGATAGAGTGAAAAGGAAGCCTCTACAGAATAAAAAATATTTCAAAACATGCATCCTGTTTGCAACAATGCACTAAAGGATTATTAAATTTTTTCCCTAAATACTGAGTACCACTCTCCGTATTTTCAAGCATAGTAGCGGCTGCATAATGTTATGGGTATGCTTGTAATTGTTAAGGACTGGGGACTTTTTCATGGTAACATTTTTTATGGAATATAGATATAAGCAAAGTAAAAATTCTAGAGGAAAACCTGGTTGTCTGCTTCCCACCAGACACTGGGAAATTAGTTCACCTTTCAGCAGGAATATATCCTAAAACAAGGCCAAATCTACACTGGAGTTGCTTACCAAAAAGACATTGAATGTTCCTGAGTGGCTGAGTTAGTTTTTACTCATATCTACTTAAATCTATGGCAAGACCTGAAAATGGTTGTTTAGAAATGATCAACAACTAATTTTACAGAGCTTGAAGAACTTTGAAAAGAATAATGTGCAAATGTTGCACAATCCAGGTGTGGAAAGCTCTTAGAGACTTAGCCAGAAAGACTCACAGCTGTAATCGCTTCTACAAAGTATTGACTCGGGGGTGTGAATACTTAATAAATAGTGAAGACATCAAACTATGAAATAATACATGATTCCATATGTGTTAACTAGTAAAAGTGTTAAACGAATCAAAATATATTTGAGATTCTTCAAAGTAGCCACCCTTTGCATTGACAGCTTTGCACACTCTTGGCATTCTCTCAACGAACTGCATGAGGTAGTCTCATGGAATGCATTTCCATTAACAGGTGTGCCTTGTTAATTTGTGGAATTTCTTTCCCTAATGCGTTTGAGCCAATCAGTTGTTGTGACAAGGTAGGGGTGGTGGATTTTAACAAATAGGGCTAAGTCCATATTATGGCAAGAACAGCTCAAATAAGCAAAGAGAAACGACAGTCCATTACTTTAAGACATGAATGTCAGTCAATCCGGAAAATTTTAAGAGCTGAACGTTTCATGAAGTGCAGTCGCGAAAACCATCAAGCGCTATAATACTGGCTCTCATCAGGACCGTCCCAGGCAAGGAAGACGCAGTTACCTCTGCTGCAGAGGGTACGTTCATTAGAGTTATCAGCCTCAGAAATTGCAGTCCAAATAAATGCTTCAGAGTTCAAGTAACATACACATCTCAACATCAACTGTTCAGAGGAGACTGTGTGAATCAGGCCTTCATGGTCGAATTGCTGCAAAGAAACCACTACTTAAGGACACCAATTCTTGGCCCAAGAAGAGACTTGCTTGGGCCAAGAAACACAAGCAATGGACATTAGACCGGTGGAAATCTGTCCTTTGGTCTCTCCAAATTTCAGATTTTGGTTCCAACCGCCATGTCTTTGTGAGACGCCAAGTAGGTGAATGGATGATCTCCGCATGTGCGGTTCCCACCGTGAAGCACAGAGGAGGTTTGATGGTTTGCGCTTTGTCCCACTATCATTTGTTTTTCAACTGGACAATGACACCTCCAAGCTGTGTAAGGGCTATTTGACCAAGGAGAGTGATAGAGTGCTACATCAGATGACCTGGCCTCCACAATCACCCGATCTCAACCCAATTGAGATAGTTTGGGATGAGTTGGACTGCAGAGCGAAGAAAAAGCAGCCATCAAGTGCTCAGCATATGTGGGAACTCCTTCATGACTGTTGGAAAAACATTCCAGGTGAAGCTGGTTGAGAGAATGCCAAGAGTGTGCAAAGCTATCAAGGCAAGGGTGGCTACTTTTGAAGAATCTGAAATATAAAATTTATTTTTAACACCTTTTGGGGTTACTACATGATTCCATATGTTATTTCACAATGTTGATGTCTTCACTACTCTACAGTGTAGAAAAAAGTCAAAATAATTAACCCTTGAATGAGTAGGTGTGTCAACTTTTGACTGGTACTCAGTCAATTATTTTGTTTTTCATTTTCAATACATTTGCATGATTTCACTGTTGTGTGTAGATGGGTGATAAACTGGTTTGTATTAATTCAGTCTGTAACACTACAAAATGTGGAATAAGTCAAAGGGTATGAACACTTTCTGAAGTGCCTAGTTAAGTTACTGTTGAATGATTTTACTTATTTTCTTCTCCCCAGGTCTGGTCCCCCTGCTGGGTATTGATGTGTGGGAGCACGCCTACTATCTACAGTACAAGAATGTCCGACCCGACTACGTCAAAGCAATCTGGAATGTCATCAACTGGGAGAATGTGAGCGAGCGCCTCCAGGCCGCCAAAAAGTAGACCTTTGCCCCCTCAGAGCACACACTGGCTCTTCCTTCCTGCCCCAAACCTTACCCCTGCAGTCCTTACTACCTTAAGAGAGCAGAAAATACCCTCTTAACCCAAATGAAGATGGCTGCTGTATACTGTACCAGAGAGAATATTCAGTCTGTAAAGCTGTTTATTTGTCCGACTATAGCTAGGTTTCCATCCAATTTGGCGACAGACTTTCATGCGAGTATTCTAAAATCGGCATTAGAACAATGTGCATTTTCCCACGAGATGTTTCCATCAAATTGACTTGTTGCAATTGCTGTGCGTGATGACAGTGCACATAAAAATACCTTATGCGGTTAAATTCCCAAATATAAAAGTGAAATGTGTTTCTATCGCATTTAACTCTAATGATGGTTCTCACAAAAAATGTTGCGTTGTATACCGAGTGTGCCCAGTCTTGTATTGTCACGTGTCCTTCAGTGCACGTATGGCTTAAATGATGAGATTATTATAAACAAAAGAGCGAGAATTTTTATTTGTTTAACGGCAGACAAGCATCAAGCTCATCGCCATGCACTTTCACCTCCCTGTGAAGTCATGACTTAATCTGTAGACTAATAAACTGCATGCTTTCCCGACTAGTTGTAGTGGGATAACCGCACATATCATTGTGTGACTCAAAATAATCATATCGAAGTAAACTTTACCAGTATTCGCTCATAAATGCATTTCCACTGATATTTCTCGCAAAATATTTTTTTTTAATTACAATTTTCTTTTTCCATCAGGCCTGTCATGGCAACAAACAAAATTCAGACCTGTACTTTACTCACAAAAAGGTTGGATGGAAACCTGGTTAGTGTTGTACAAATATTATGTAAATGTGATATAATAAAATATTTAGTTTGAATTGTATCTGCTTTGTTGTTTTACTTAGCATAATACAAAAATCTCCATTAAAAAAATCCGCCGCATCTGCGGTGACAGAGCTAGAGCTGTGTTTGTCAGTTCATGAGACATCCCAAAAATCGGTCTTCTCACAAAATCGTCTAGCGTCAGAACGGTTTGCCCTACAAACTATCTGAAGGTCCCTCAGTACCAGTTGAAAAAATGTATGGAAGTTTATATGGAAACTGTTTAATGCCAAAAATGGTGTTAAAACATTTTTCCCTGATCTTTCTTGCATCGCTCAAATATAGTACAACCACTTCAAAACTAACTTCCTATTTTAGGGGGTATCTCTGTTCCATGTAGTGAATCTGTTATTCAATGCGTTTGTATGGGCTAATAGCATTAAGGCCCCCAAAAATGTCATGCAACTTTTTTTTTTATATATTCTCTTCTACTTCAAGGGGTCTTAAAATATCAAATAGCTAAATGATCTTTGGTATGACCGTCTTAAAACAGTTCCATAACTTAGTAGCCCCCCCCCCCCCCCCCCCCCCCCCACCAGCTTAGACTCTACTCTGATGGTTAAAGGTCAGTGTCACTCATGTACATGGAGTGTAATGGCAACGTAATTAATCTTCATGCACAATGTCACACTACCAAGCTGTTTGTATGTCTGTATACACATATTTCACAAGATGGATACGCTGTCCTGAGGTTCAAAGGCGTGAGAGAAGTTAAAAAGAGATAAAGATAAATAAAGTTTCTAAAAGAATACGGAGCGCTGTAAGAGTGTAGATGGTTTATAATTTAAACTCTGACATCCACACACAGCAGGACTGGGGAAAAGCTTCTTCTGAAAATTCCTTCACAGTGATTTGTAATAATTGGCAAGAAAGGATGCTGGGAAACTGTTTTCATATTATACTGAAGGAGAGCCTATCCAAGACATATGGATACATTTTAACTTTTTATTAATCATAAAATATTTAATCCATAATTTTGTTGTTTGCTAACTCTCTGGTCTGTCACCATAACAGCAGTCAGCTAAATTCACCAGTACAGTCAGTGCTATACTTTGAAAAGGTGACCTAGAAGATGTCATATAGATAGGTAGGTAGGACTAGCTTGTTTTGAAAGTACAGTTTGTCTGAACTTGTCATTCTTTACTAACTGAACAAGATTAGTATATGCTCATGATCACTGTCATTTAAAATGTTCACCAAGAGGTGGTGCTATTTGTCAGTTTAAAAAAAACGTTTTTATTTATATATATATATATTTACAATGGCATCTTACTCCAACAAACTATTGCTCTGTTTCCTCTCTTTTATTGACTTTCTAAGGAATCTGAGAACTAAAGTGTATTTTCAATGAATTGGAGATTAGAGGCTTGGTTCTTGAAAGGTTGTCGTCATCATGATTTATGCAGCCAGCTCAGCCCAACTTAATTTCTTTGCTTTAATTTGACTTCAATCCTGCTACACTCACATTTATGTTACCCTTAATTTCATCCCTTTGCTCTGACAATGCCTCTTGAGCTCGACTCCAGAAGATGCTTCTCTTCTTGACATCTGTGTAGTGCAGTAGGAAACTCCATGCTGCCCTTTGAGTGGCTCCCATCTCTGTGCAGATTTCTTAGGGCTGATGTTCATCCATTTTCTGCATGGGTTAGCAGCCTTTGTTTCACGACCTCGTTTGCCTAGCTTCTGCACCGTAACCATACATTCCATCAGAGCACAGTAGTTTCCATACAAGGTGCTTTGATTATGTCAACCACTATCTTTTACCTTTTTCTTGGAGAGCTTCGCAAAGTATCCATCTGGTAATATAGCTGGTGTGCATATGCAGGAGTGTGCACATTCAAGAAGGAAAATCTTTCTGATTCGAGGGGAAATCTATTAAGGAAAAGTTTAGTCTGACCAAATTTCTCCCAACTATTTTGACACAGTCAGCCAATCCTCCCCTCTGATAACGATTCGTACCCAGCTGGCCAATAGACGTCAGCTCCAAGAGCGCTGCCCCCCACAATGGAGGCCCCTTCTTACACCTTGGTATTGGTGTTAGTCATCCCATGGTCACTGCTAGCTCACTACCACTTATGTTGGTATTGTTATCTTTTATTATTAATGGGGCTTGTGAAGCAAATGTCCCCACTTTATAGCTTCGACATACTTCTTATAGTTATTATTTAGTACTCAACTCCTCTTACACCGTTTAACTTCTTATGGCTGGGGGCAGTATTGAGTAGCTTGGATGAATAAGGTGCCCAGAGTAAACTGTCTGGTACTCAGGCCCAGAAACTGAGATATGCATATAATTAGTATATTTGGATAGAAAACACTCTGAAGTTTCTAAAACTGTTTGAATTATGTCTGTGAGTGTAACAAAACTCATATGGCAGGCAAAAACCTGAGAAAAAAATCCAACCAGGATGTGGGAAATCTGAGGTTTGTAGTTTTTCAAGTCATTGCCTATCGAATATACAGTGTCTATGGGGTCATATTGCACTTCCTAAGGCTTCCACTAGATGTCAACAGTCTTTAGAACCTTGTTTGATGCTTTTACTGTGCAGGGGAATGAGGGCTGTTTGAGTCAGGGGTCTGGCAGAGTGCCACAAGCTCAGTCTCGTGCACTCCTGTGAGTTAGCTGCGTTCCATTGCATTTCTACAGAAAAAGGAATTCTCCGGTTGAAAAATGTATGATAAAAACATCCTAAAGATTGATGCTATACTTCGTTTGACATGTTTCTACGAACTGTAATATGACTTTGCGTCTGAACTTTCACCTGGACTTGCCTGCACCTCCTGAGTTTGGATTTGTCTACTAAACGCGCAAACAAAAAGGAGGTATTTGGACATAAATTATAGACTTTATCGAACAAAACAAACATTTATTGTGGAACTGGGATTCCTGTGAGTGCATTCTGATGATCATCAAAGGTAAGTTAATATTTATAATGCTATTTCTGACTTCTTTTGACTCCACAACATAGCGGGTACCTGTATGGCTTGTTTTTGTGTCTGAGCGCCGTACTCAGATTATTGCATGGTGTGCTTTTTCCATAAAGTTTAAAAAAAATCTGACACAGCGGTTGCATTGAGAAGTTTATCTAAAGTTCCATGTAAATAACTTGTATTTTTTATCAATGTTTATGAGTATTTCTGTAAATTGATGTGGCTCTCTGCAAAATCACCGGATGTTTTGGAGGCAAAACATTACTGAACATAACGTGCCAATGTAAACTAAGATTTTTGGATATAAATATGAACTTAATCGAACAAAACATACATGTATTGTGTAACATGAAGTCCTATGAGTGTCATCTGAAGATCATCAACTGTTAGTGAATCATTTTATCTCTATTTATGCTTTTTGTGACTTCTCTCTCTGGCTGGAAAAATGGCTGTTTTTCTGTGACTAGGTACTGACCTAACATAATCAGTGTGCTTTCGTCGTAAAGCCTTTTTGAAATTGGACACTGGTGAGATTAACAACAAGTTTATCTTTAAAATGGTGTAAAATACTTGTATGTTTGAGGAATTTTTCATTGATTTCTGTTTGAATTTGTCCATGCACTTTCACTGGCTGTTGTCAAGGCGATCTCAGCCATAAGAAGTTAAGATAGAAACGCCATTTAAACTTTCATGTGAAAACTAGTCTGGATTGAGTTGCTTTTGTAAATAGTCAACTTTTTTAAAAATCTACCCATTGTGACAACTCCCAACATTACATTCACTGTAAATGCATCAATTGACACATCCACTTCTTTGACCGCTGCCAACAATTGAGACTAACAGTTAGAGCGTATGAGATCTTCTACTTCTCTGCTTTTCAAATGAGAACTCGGAACAAAAATAACTTACACCGATCAAACGATAGTTGTTTAACTAACCGTGTCTGACATTTCTTCAACTTTTTTATAAACAACAAAAATTTTGACCACTTTCCCAACAAGTTGGACATCTACTTCTCTGCTATTGAAATATGTGCTACGGATCTAACGATACAGCTGTTTAAGTAACTGCATCAACTTTTTTATATACAGTACTAGTCAAAAGTTTGGACACCTACTCATTCAAGTAAAAAAAAAAAAAAGTAAACTATTTTCTACACTGTAGAATAATAGTGAAGACATTAAAATTATGAAATGACACATGAAATCATGTGGTAACCCAAAAAATGTTAAACAACATCAAAATATATTTTAGATTCTTCAAAGTAGCCACCTGTTGTCTTGACAGCTTTGCACACACTTGGCATTCTCTCAACCAGCTTCATGAGGAATGATTTTCCAACAGTCTTGAAGGAGTTCTCACATGTTGGTTGCTTTTCCTTCACTCTGCAGCCCAACTCGTCCCAAACCATCTCCATTGGGTTGAGGTCGGGTGATTTGTGGAGGCCAGGTCATCTGATGCAGCACTCCATCACTCTCCTCATTGGTCAAATAGCCCTTACACAGCCTGGAGGTGTGTTTTGGGTCATTATTCTGTTGAAAAACAAATGATAGTCACACTAAGCCCAAACCAGATGTGATGGTGTATCGCTGCAGAATGCTGTGGTAGCCATGCTAGTTAAGTGTGCCTTGAATTTGAAACAAATCACTGACATTTGTCACTAGCAAAGCACCCCCTCTCCATCACACCCTCTCCTCCATGCTTCACGGCGGGACCACACATGCAAAGATCATCTGTTCACCTACTCTCTGTCTCAAAGACACTGTTGGAACCAGAAATCACAAATTTGGACTGCAGACCAAAGGACAGATTTGCACAAATATATTTTTTGGGGGGTTACTACATGATTCCAAGTGTCATTTCATGGTTTTGATGTTTTCACTATTATTCTACAATGTAGATAATAGTACAAAAAATATAGTGCAAGTACCAAGTTCATCTGTACAAACAATAGTACGCAAGTACAAACACCATGGGAACATGCAGCTGTCATACCGCTTAGGAAGAAGATGTGTTCTGTCTCCTAGAGATGAATGTACTTTGGTGCGAAAAGTGCAAATCAATCCCAGAACAGCAGCAAAGGACCTTGTGAAGATGCTGGAGGAAACGGGTACAAAAGTATCTATAGCCACAGTAAAACGAGTCCTATATCGACACAACCTGAAAGGCCGCTCAGCAAGGAAGAAGCCACTTCTCCAAAACCGCCATAAAAAAGCCAGACTACGGTTTGCAACTGCACATGGGGACAAAGATGGCACTTTTTGGAGAAATGTCCTCTGGTCTGATGAAACAAAAATAGAACTGTTTGGCCATAATGACCATCGTTATGTTTGGAGGAAAAAGAGGCTTGCAAGCCGAAGAACACCATCCCAACTGTGAAGCACGGGGGTGGCAGCATCATGTTGTGGGGGTGCTTTGCTGCAGGAGGGGCTGGTGCACTTCACAAAATAGATGGCATCATGAGGAAGGGAAATTGTGGATATATTGAAGCAACATCTCAAGACGTCAGTCAGGAAGTTAAAGCTTGGTTGTAAATGGGTCTTCCAAATGGACAATGACCCCAAGCATACTTCCAAAGTTGTGACAATATGGCTTAAGGACAACAAAGTCAAGGTATTGAAGTGGCAATCACAAAGCCCTGACCTCAATCCTATAGAAAATTTGTGAGCAGAACTGAAAAAGCGTGTGCGAGCAAGGAGGCCTACAAACCTGACTCAGTTACACCAGCTCTGTCAGGAGGAATGGGCCAACATGCACCCAACTTATTGTGGGAAGCTTGTGGAAGGCTACTCGAAACATTTGACCCAAGTTAAACAATTTTAAAGGCAATGCTACCAAATACTAATTGAGTGTATGTAAACTTCTGACCCACTGGGAATGTGATGAAAGAAATAAAAGCTGAAATACATCGTTCTCTACTATTATTCTGACATTTCACATTCTTAAAATAAAGTGGTGATCCTAACTGACCTAAAACGGGGACTTTTTAATAGGATTAAATGTCAGGAATTGTGAAACTGAGTTTAAATATATTTGGCTAAGGTGTATGTAACCTTCCGACTTCAACTGTTAAAATGCTTCAGTCTGGTTTTAGATCCCATCGTAGCACTGAGACTACACCTGTGAAGGTGGTAAACTACCTTTTAATGGCGTCAGACCAAGGCTCTGCGACTGTCCTCGTGTTTCCTAAACCTTAGTGCTGCTGTTGAGACCAATCAAGTTTATTTTATATAGCCCTTCGTACATCAGCTAATATCTCGAAGTGCTGTACAGAAACCCAGCCTAAAACCCCAAACAGCAAGCAATGCAGGTGTAGAAGCACGGTGGCTAGGAAAAACTCCCTAGAAAGGCCAAAACCTAGGAAGAAACCTAGAGAGGAACCAGGCTATGAGGGGTGGCCGGTCCTCTTCTGGCTGTGCAGGGTGGAGATTATAACAGAACATGGCCAAGATGTTCATAAATGACAAGCATGGTCAAATAATAATCAGGAATAAATGTCAGTTGGCTTTTCATAGCCGATCATTAAGAGTTGAAAACAGCAGGTCTGGGACAGGTAGAGGTTCCATAACCGCAGGCACCACATTCTTTTGGAGAGATAAGAAACCCTAATTGTTATACACAGACAAGTTGTTGCCTGGTTTAGATCTTATCTGTCGGAAAGATATCAGTTCATCTCTGTGGATGGTTTGTCCTCTGACAAAACAATTGCAAGTTTCGGTGTTCCTCAAGGTTCCGTTTTAGGAATACTATTGTTTTCTCTATATATTCTACCTCTTGGTGATGTCATTCGGAAACACAGTGTGACCTTTTACTGCTATGCGGACAACACACAGCTGTACATTTCAATGAAACATGGTGACGCCCCAAAATTGTCTACCCTGGAAGCCTGTGTTTCAGACATAAGGAAGTTGACGGTGGCAAATGTTTTACTTTTAAACTCTGACAAAACAGAGATGCTTGTTCTAGGTCCCAAGAAACTATAGATCTGCTGTTGGATCTGACAATCTTGATGGTTGTACAGTCATCTCAAATAAAACTATGACGGACCTCGGTGTTACTCTGGACCTTGATCTCTCGTTTGAAGAACA